>NW_020230354.1:267500-317500 GCF_003227715.2 Harpegnathos saltator
TGTTCCCCCATTCGCATGCATACCGTCCCAGATCCATAATCGTCGCCGTCGAAAGACTCGCTTTTGCGATAGACCTTTTTTTCCGCTTTTTCGTACGGGAAACGCAAATTGTTTATGTATGAGAGAGCTCGCTCTCTCGCACGAGCTCATGGAAATTACTCCCACGACATGAACAGATATAGCCGGCAAAGCCGGATGCTCGGGCCGAGTCTGGAAGGAAAAATGTCGCGACGGCGAAAATTTAACGGCCGACAATTATATTCGCGGGCGTGTCTTCGACCCGCCAACGACGAGATCTCGCCGGGATTGAAATCGAGGAGGGAAATCGAAAGGCAACGCGGCGCACGCAACGTCGAGAATTATCGCGTCGGAGTCGCGAGTTCGCTGACCTTTCGCGTCGCGAGATAAACGCAAGCTACGAGAGTCTATCGAAACGTCGCGCAATTAAAAATCTAACCACCCTCGTGTCTACCTTTAATCATCCGTGGCAATCCCCGAGCGCATTTTCATGCATCGTCGAATTTCTGCCCCGTCGACGGTTTTAATCGCGAAATTCCGCAAGTGGCTCTCGCCGAAAGGACGCGCGCGGGGCTCCTCCCTCGCGGAGAATTATCGAGCTGAAAGTAACGATCGCGAGATCGCGTGATCAAATTTACGCGAAAACACCGGCGAAACGCAACGCGAGCCTGTCGCTCAGCGGTAACGAAGGCGGACAGAGAGAGTAAATCTCGCGAGAGAGATCTCTTTCCGTATCTTTCGCTCCGTCTCTCGCTCCCACCGTCTTTCTTTCATTCTCTCTTCGTCTCCTTCTATCCTCTATCCATCTCTCTCTCCTACTCTCCCGAGGAAGAAGGCCAAGGAAGCCGATAAACGGTCTAGACTCGATACGATTAGCTCGCGGATAGGTCGAAGGTGATAAACGCGCCGATGACGCCATGACCCGGCATGACGCGCAACGCGAACTTATAAACCAGACGAACGAAACGTCGAGAGAATAAACCTTTGAGAGAGGGGCACGAGAGGGAAAGACGCGCCTGTCGCTCAGAATTCGCCCTCGGGATCCGTTGGATTTTCCGCGCCAAAGACCCGCAGTTCCCGCGAACGCGAGAACGCCTCTCTCTCTCTCTCTCTCTCTCTCTCTCTCTCTCTCTCTCTCTCTCTCTCTCTCTGTCTCTCTCTCTCTCTCTCGCTTCCCTTTACACTTTTACGCGCGTTAAATAATTCACGTTTATGAAGCGTGCATTATATAATTGATACACGGTGCTTGATTAAATTCATATTATCCATGTCGACTCTCATATAAATGATCCTCGATTAATGGTATCCCCCCGGTATTATGGGATTATCCGCTGAAAATTGCAAAAGCGAAAATGACGTTACGCGATTTCCGTGCGCTGAAATTTTCGCTCGTCCTGCGCGCGGCGTCGTCGTCTTCCCGGTCGCGAGAGCGCTCGGGGCGGCCGAAAAGCCTCCTCGAGCGAGATCTTTTTCGGCCGACTTGGGCGGCGCGCTTGGAAAGGCACCGCAGATGCGCCGCCGCATCGCGTCGTCCGCGATTACTCGGGTCGGGAACAGTTGAGGATTATCAATCTTGCTGCAGCATCTTACGTACGCAATTTCCGCCATCGACCCGGGCGCGCGCGCCGGCAAGTAGCGGCTACAAAATTGATATAGTTTAATCGCTTCTGAAACTAGATCGCGCATCGCGCGCCGGAGATACTGATAGCGCTCCCGTTTTACGGAGATCGTGAAAACTTTTACGAGGGCCACGCTCCCCCGGGAGAACGAGATATGGAAATACACGCGTTCGCCATAAGTACCGAGTGAGAAAACGTTGTTGCAACGCGGCGACGGCAGCGCGCGCGCGCGCGCGCGCTGTCCGGACAATCTCGAGCGGAGCACGTTCGTAAAACACACGGTGTAGATAAAGGATATCAAATCCGAATAAGGTACGGACACCCTCCTCCTCCCCGATCGCGCGCGCGCGCGACTAACGACGTACGTACTCGCTTTAAGGTCTTCCTACGATTATGCCGTTTAACAGAGCGACTATACTCGTGATAACACGCCTCGTGCTTGTTGATACGTTATCGCCGATGCTACAAGATTCCAAAGTATCAAAGTAGCGGTGAAAATCACAACCGAGCGCTACGTAATAAAATCCGGCGGACGAGAGGCGAGAGAAAAAAGAGAAGAGAGGGGGAGAGAGAGAGAGAGAGAGAATCAGCACGCGGCCAGCTCATTGTAACGACGAGCCCGGCGAACTTGGGTGTTTCGCTCTGTGTATAAAGCGCGCAAAGATACTTTAATAACTTTCTCCTCTCTCTCTCTCTCTCTCTCTCTCTCCAACGGGTCTTTCGAGTTAATAGCGGGACATAATTTTCCCTTCTTCCGCTACATCGAAGAGGATAGCTGTCTGGTGTGAGATAAATTAGTATAATAAAAGCGTCGTTCATTAACTCGACCGTCTACTTCTCAATCTACCCGGAGGAAGCTGTACTATACGCGGGGACCCCGCCGATTAATCAGGGACATAACTTCGTGACGGCGCGGTGAGAGCCGCGATGATCGGCGTAATTCCAGGTTTCCGCGGCCTCTCGAAAAATGACGGATGGAGAGAGAGGCGTGAGAGACCGGAAGCGGTCCGTTTCTTCGCGCGCGTACACGAATCGGGATCATCAACCGATCGTTATTGAACGGAGTTTCTCTCTCCCTTTCTTTCTCTCTCCTTTAGACTCGTGCGCGCGAGCGTACTCGCGGCCTGCTTAATCACACGTGTGTGCTCTCTCGCACGTGGATAGGCATGTACGTGCGCGCAGGATCTCCGTTAGCGAGGAGGCAACAAGAAAACGAGTCAAATGAATGGATCCAAGAGAAAAAGGAAAGGAAAAGGCGCGGGAGAGAGAGAGAGAGAGAGAGAGAGAGAGAGAGAGAGGTTGGGTGAGAGGGAGAGAGGGAAGGATAAAATGCAGGGACGAGAGTAGATTACAGAGTAGTGTAGAATAGAAGTAATTACATATCCTGCGGAACTTATAAGTCGCCCCGAGGCATCGCGCGCATAAAAAGAATTACGTGCGAAAAATGTGAAAACTATAAAAAGCTTACGAACAGCTCGAAAATATACAGACAGATATAGAGGTAAAAAATATCCAGGACGCAGGAGATGTGAAATGCGGAAGGGAACAAAGAGGAGGGAGAGGAAAAGGGGGGGGAGAGAGAGAGAGAAAGAGGGAGGATTAAATCTCTTAAGAACTCTACACGGAAAAGAGAGAAAGAGCGAAGAACAAGAGGGGGGACGATATACGAGAAGAGAGAGAGAGAGAGAGAGAGAGAGAGAGAGAAAGAAAGAACGATGCAGAAAGATCTCTGGATGCAAATGCGTAGAAAGGGAGAGAGAGAAAGAGAGAGAGAGAAAGAGTAAGGAGGAGAGAGAAAGAGAGTGGGGGAGAGAGAGAGAGAGAGAGAGGAAAAGAAAGAGAGAAAGAGAACGGCGGATCGAGAGTCGAAGGGCGGTAAGGCATTAACGAGCAAGAGGGCAAAGAGGGAACGAGCGAGAATGGAAGGAACGGCGAGGGGCGAAGAGGCCGGATACGCGGGACGGGGGCGGCCGGGTGGCGGGCAGGGGGAACGAGAGAGAATGAGAGAGAGAGAAAGAGAGAGAGAAGAGAGCGAGCGTGTGTGCGAGAGGGACGGAGGGGAGAAGAACGAGGACCAAGAGCGGAACGAAGAGGCCGCGAGTCTGACGGGAAAAATCAATAGCGGCGAGCCGGCGAATCCAACCCGTCCAACCCTCTCTCGCCCCTCCGCTCCTCTCTCGCTCCCTCTCTCTGTTGCAGCTCTCTCCCCCCCCGCAACCTCCTGCACCTCTGTGTGCCCACTATCTCCGTCTCGCTCTCGGGGTCGAACTCGAGCCCACGCATCCACACGACCGCCCTGGCGTACCAAGCCTCTTCCAACCTACCCCCCTCCGGCCTCCGTCCCCGTCCCGCCTGCCCCCCCCCCGTCGGCCTCGCCGTGCCCTCCCGCGTCGTCGATAGACCCCTCGAGCCTCCGCGGAAATCGCATACCGTGGAGGCTGCACGAGCCGGCGAAACAAGAGTACTCGCCTTATTCCGGGACCCTTCGCGTCTCAACTTTATCCTTCCTCCCCTTACCCGCTCCACCTCCCCCCACCCTCTCCCGCGCGCGCCCTTCGTCGAACAGCGGCGAGCCTTGCCTGCTGCTTGCAGGTAACGAGACCGAAGGTCAGGGTTAACGCGGTCCTCCGGGACATCCGCGACGATCGCGAGGGGCTGCGCGAGAAGGAGCTCGCATTGTCCGAAGGATATCGCTGTGAGGCGTCGTTTAAGCGCGGCCACGTGATGGAGACGCGCGTGTTGTCGAACCGCGAACGAGCGCCCTCCGGCTGATTTCTGTTCTTTTCTTCGCTCGCTCCTTCTCTCTCTCTCTCTCTCTCTCTCTCTCTCTCTCTCTCTCTCTCTCTCTCTCTCTCTCTCTGTCTGTCTCTTTTTTCCTCACGCCAAGTCGAGCGTGATTTCGCGAGGAAGGAGACCGCTGCACGCGGGCGCAATGTGTGCGTGACGTGCGCGCTTTGTAAATGTCATTCGATAAATATTATGCCGGGCTGAGAAGCTATTGCAACGTCAAGTTCGGCGCTAGGCGATTGCGTGAGTGAGAAGCAGCGTCAAAGGGCGCAACATTCGCGTATCGATCCTGCATCAGTCGCGCTTGAAAAAATACGGAGAGATACGGAGAAACAGTGAAGCCCTCTCGAAAAGGTAAAACAAAAAAAAAAGGAAAAAAAAATTAAAAATAAATGAGAGGAGATAACTCAATTAGACTGCTTCAGCATTTCAGAATTTTGCTCTTAAAGCGGACCTCATCAGACTCGGCCTGTCGAAATGTTAAACGAGGAAAAAAGAAAAGAAAGAGGTAAAAGGAAAACAGGGGAAGAAAAAGAGGGGGGTTGGGGGAAAAAGAGAGTAAGCCAATTCGAAAGCGCGGCCGTCGCGCTTCCTTTTTACACGTTCGCTTTACAAGTGTACCAGGACGAGGATACGGCCGGCTAGCCGACCGGCTGGCGAGGTTGCCACGTAGGAATTTGAATACAATGGGCCGCCCTGAATTTTTATCGGCGCGCCAATGTAAGCTCGCGAATGGAACAACGAGCAAATGCAAATCCCGACGTCAATTAAACGTTAGTCACACCATCGGCTATTTCCACTGTGGGAATTGTCTCGATCATGGCGGCCCACGGCCGCGCAATATCAGGACGAAATCATTTCTCCCGCCGACCTCCTGACAACACGCGGTCGCGGCGCGCGTTTTCAGCGCGCCGAGAATAATAAATGTTAAGTTCGCTAAAAACGACTCTTTCTCCACTGCGCTGCGCGCGAGCTTCGCCCGCGGAAGCCGGACGCGCTTTAAAAATAATACCACCGCGGGACCGGTGAGATAACGTCGGCGTTTGTTAGCACGTAAATTTCATTCGCGCGAGGCATTCCACCATGACTCCGATCGACCGGGGTGAGCTTCAGCGAGCTTCGGCTCGCGATCTCTCACCTACCTCTGTCGCCGTCGGAATCATTTTTCCCCTCGCTCTCTCTCTCTCTCTCTCTCGTTCTCTTTCCCTCGTTCCCTCATTCGAGAGCGCGTCTTACTATTCTAAGCAGCGCAGCGCGTCTATTCCAATAGGATTTTTGAAATATGAGATGCGTCGTTTTTAAAATAGACATTTTATTTATGGGAGAAGCTCGACAGGCTCGCTGCTGTACTTAACTGTCGCGCGATCAGCGGCTCTCCTCTTTCAAACGCCAACGTCGTCGACGTGACTCGCGCCGACGATTTGTCTCCGGTCGCGGAAACGTCTCGAAGATTTCGCGAAGTAAAGGCCTGCGGCGTTCTAAATATACGATCCTCTCATGTCGGGCCACCGGCGAACGGTCGGTCATTCCGCATCAGTTTTCGTTAACCTGCTCGCGCGCTCGGCGACGCGCCGTGACGTCGCGCCGTCGTCACGCTTTCTGATTTGAGCGTGCACGGCGTGCACGGCGATATCGGCGACGGTCGTTGCTTTTGCGCGATATTGCGCAAGCCGCGGGCAAAAATCTGCTCGCAACGAGTGTATAAATAAGCCCCTCGAGATACGGCAATAGTCGTTGTAATAATAGACGTAAATTTATAACCGCACCGACACAATCCCATACGCCGGAATTACTCCGCCCCCTCCTCTCTCTCTCTCTCTCTCTCTCTCTCTCTCTCTCTCTCTCTCCCGCCCTCCTTCCTCTGGCGCTTCTCTTCCAAAACGACGGGTTTAATAATATTTTCCTCCAACGATCCGTTTAAATCACGATAACGATCCGAATTACCGCGTGGCGATCTAATTTCGCGAAGCACGGCCGAATACGCGGCCGCACCGCGTGCCGCGCGATGTAATGCGCGAAACGTAAACAGACGGCGGATGTAGCACAGTGTAACAGGCAAATATCCTACGTGAAGGAGCGAACGAGTGAGAAAGAGACAGACAGAGAGAGAGAGAGAGAGAGAGAGAGAGAGAGAGAGAGAGAGAGAGAGAGAGAGAGAGAAAGAGCGAGCGAGCGAGAGAGCCTATACATACCGCAGTTTTATTTGTGGATTACCGTATATTTCATTGAAAGCGGATATTCTCTCTCGCACTATGCGCGCCCGAGGGCGCGCGTCACGTTCCCCATGGTAAAGAGCACAGCGCGGAATTGACGTATATCGTTCGAAACACACTCGGCGAAAATGAAAATTATCATACGGCCAGCCTGCGCCGGCGGACCGTGACAATTATCACCTTCAATCACACATCCGCTTTAAGGTGAGATCGACGAGTGTCCGAGAGGACGGCCGACTATAGGCCGCGCATCACGACTGAAATAAATGTCCGGCTCGATGGGTCTGCGCGCGCTGAGCGCTGTCCCCCCCGTGTAGAAATTCCTCCGGATTCAGCCAAGTACGGCATACGTTATGATTAGAATTCCCAAAGCTGGGCCGGAATTGCTTATCCCATTACGACACCAATTGGGAATCCTATTCTCGTCCCAGACACGGGTTCGCGCTGCTCGAAACCGCGCGACGCGGAAATACCACCGGCGCTTTGTTCTCTCAGTCGGTAAGATCGGGACAATTTTATGCTATACCAAACGATTCTGACAGTCCGCGGTTTGGTGACGGAAGTTATCTGTTTTGACGGTCCGCAACCGCGGTGTGTACAACGTAACGTAACACAACTGTGAGAGCGTTGCGTTGCGCGCACCCGCGGTACTTCGGTGGAAGAAAATTTTTAACGAGAGAGATCAGAAGTTCTAACGCGAAGAGACAAATTTGCACGTCACCCCCACTCGGAGGCCCAACTTCTGCCTCCCAGCAATTTTTTTCTGCGCGGAACAAGCGGCGAAGACGCGCGCGCGCGCATAATCGCGCGTTTACGCGTCCGACGTTTGAATACGCGCGGAGCGCATCGTTCGCGATAATACTCGCCGCGCAATAAATCGTGCTAATATTCGCTATCGAAAGGGTTAATCGGGATTCGCAGCGGCGAGGCGGCGCGGGCGCGGCGCTTCATTGTGAGCGCGCGGCGGCGCCGATCCCGAGACGTCGGACCAGGATCTTCGCACGTGGCCCTCGCGTGATTTATCTTCGCGTCTTGTTATTATACGCACGGCGGCCTTGCCGTAAGCCGGGGGAGAAACACGTGTAAGCCCGGCGCGATATTACGCAACACGCCGGCCAATTTCCGCAGCCTTTCCGTGATGCGCGCGCGACTTTGCCCACGCGACGTAATTCCCGACGTGTCTCTCTTTATTACACGCGCCGCGATGATGCTCGACCACTCGCGATTAAGACGCGAATCGCCGAGAACTCGACTGCGAAAAGCCGCCTGTTTCTCTTTTTTTTTCTTCTCCGTCGCGCGAAAAGAAACTGATCGTCCTTATTCGCGCGCGCGCGCGTCGTCAAAGATTGCCGTAAACTTTTCCCGGTGAAATCCCGCTGAGAAACGAGTGAAAATTCACTCACACAGACGACGAAGATAGCGGCGGCGCTCAGCGGAGCGAATGTTTCAATTCGGGCTTAGCGCGGATTTGTCAAACATACGAGCGGACGTTCAAGTGGAAATTAGAGTGCATACTTAATCCACGCGAGCGGACACGCCGATCGATTGGAATTCACCACGTGCAGGGCGATGAATGCGACGGGACGCGTCACAAGCGCGCTCACACTCGCTCAATTTCGAGCGAATTTCGCTCACACGACGACGACGATTCGACGAGGTGAAACAAGTCATCGTGCGCGAGCGGAAAAACTCGCCCGACTTCGGCCGCGACTCGCACTGCGCGCTTCCGCTGGAATTTCACTCGAAGAAATTCAGGGAGTCAAAAGCCGAAAAGCGAGATCGGAGCTTCGCTCTTGACAATTGTCAAGAGCAGCTACGGGAGACGACGGCGGGGAGAAAGCGCTCGCGAGTGCACCTGTCCCGATTGTAATTCATCCAATCCGCCGTTTATTCCAAATCTCCTAGTTTATAATGATGCAGCACCTACACGGCGCTCGCGCGCTCGCTCGTGTTACGGCTTCCTAAATTAACGCGGCGAATGCGCGTTTCATAATGCGTGTAATTCGATAAGTGAGAATCGAGCGCGATACCGGCGCGCTCGGCGGCGGAGCGCTCGGAGAAGAGAGAAGAGAGAAGAGAGAGAGAGAGAGAGAGAGAGAGAGAGAGAGAAAGGCGCTCTCCCACGTGCAACTTTAATTACGTAAACACGCGGCGCGTTTTTAAAATGCAAATATTATATGCTGCAGCGGCGTAACGTTCGCAGTCCGCCACGTGCGAGACTCGCATTAACATCATAATTAAGGCGATACCGTCGGCGTTTTCGCAACCTCGGTGTAACGATCGCCAACGACGCGTCCGTTTACCTGCATCGTATCCGATTTACTTGACTTGGCGCGTTGCGTGTGCGCATAAACACACACACATACACGCAGAGGCAAGTACAGAGAGAGAGAGAGAGAGAGAGAGAGAGAGAGAGAGAGATAGAGAGAGAGAGAGAGAGAGAAAACACTGCGCCGCAAAATCCCGATTATGACATTTACAACATTGCTCGCGCGCGCAGCGCGGCTGCAGCACCGCCGATGAATTTTGAAAAATTGCACCCTGTAAAACGACACGGGTGTTATAAATTGTATTCCCGTGTTCCGGATAATTACTTCTCGCGCGCGCGCGCGCGCAACAGCCGAAATTTCATTATATAAATTGGCATTTCTCGCGCGCGCGTTACCAACCGCCGACGCAACATCGGAAAATAGTGTTGCATGCCGTAATGCCGCGCTCGCGAAAAGGTTACGAGAGACGCGCGGGACAAGTCTGGCATGTCCGAGCCTTCTCCCGCGACGTCACGCCGAAGGATCAAAGGTCGGTGCGAGTTTCATTTTCCGATTTCATGTCGCGCGCTTACGTAAAGGATTCCAGCCGTCGAGGGCGGCGCGACGTGTGTATTCGTATGTTCTCCGTTAAAATATCGATCGAGAGGGAAAGAGGCAGCAGACGGAGAAAGAGGGAGAAAAAGCGAGCCAGCCGCTTCCTCCTCTTTTCGCTCTCCCGTGGTCGGAAACGGATCTTGCCGCGAGGAAGGTGCGCGCGCGCGTGCGAAGGAGAGAAAGGGGGGAGAGAGAGAGAGAGAGAGAGAAAGAGAACAAGAATAAAAATAAAATCATCTTACTATATTGGATCGGCGGAGCATGGGACGCGAACAGCGGGCGTAAACACTTGCAAAAACCGCGATAAAATCGCTGGCGGAAATTTCATCGAACTTGATAACTTACAGGCCATCCTGCGCGTGGAAACAAACGCGCTGCGAGCGTCCCATCCGTCGCGCTCCGCCAGACGGAACAATAAATGAAACGAAATAAAGCGCGAGCAATGTCTCCTATTATTTTTATCTGGCGCGCACATACGCGTGCCGGCGTAACTCGCCGTTCGACCCGCGCTATGAAAAAGCCCAAATTGCCGAAATGTCAGGGTTCGAACGTCGCACGATTCAACGTCACGAGGCGTCGACGATGCCAGAAGTACCGGCGGTGCATAAACACACCCAAGACCCGAAGTCCCAACATTCGGCTCGCTGAAAATCCCGCGAGGATTTTCGTATTATCGAGAACATCGAGAAACATACCGAAGGATCTCGGAGGGACTTCGGAGGGCGGAAAGGAGAGAGAGAGAGAGAGAGAGAGAGAGAGTCGGGAATTAATTAGAAACGTGACTAACTAATAGCGAATTCACATTGCAAGCCGCGCACGTCGTCGTCGTTGCTGTTGTTGCTGCAACAGCGGCGGCGGCGGCGGCCGGCGGCGGCGGGCGGCGGCGGCGGGCGGGCCGGCGGCATCGCCGGCGCTATTTAATCGCGAGGTTTTGCCTGCGAGGGGAATTAATAACTTTAGCGCGGCGCGAGAGAGCCCCGTTTCGAGCCCTCTCCGAACGTCTAATCGATATTCAATTTTACGCCATGCGCTGTCTAGCGTGACTGGCGTCGCCGTTCCGATGGCATCAATTATCCTAGGCATCGGTATTTTGATGGATGGCATAATTCCGCGGCGAATATAATATTCGGGCCGCCGCGCGTGCGCGCGCGCGCACACACGGAGAAATAATGCCGCGGCGTTCCGCGCGCCGCGACTAGATGTCCCACATAGCGGATTGTAAAGCAGCTGTCTAAATGGGGTAACTCGGCTTTCCTCGACTTATAACGCCCTCCCGACGGTAAACTGCGCAAGGGGGAGCGCTCTCTCGCTCTGTCTGTCCGACAGACACGCCGCACAATTTGCCTATAGCTGCATTCTTCAACTATTTGTGCACGACCGTAACGGCAACAACGACTGTAACATCGCGGCGCGCTCGCGCCGTTACACGCACACAGACAGCCGCGAGCGTGTGCAATTGGAGGATAATTTTGAAAATTGTGGCCGTGGAATCTGCCGGAACTTCGACTCCGCCAACTTGGAGAGCCGAGAGCGATCCGTCGGGCGCGGCCAAATCTCCAAGATGCGAGAGCGAGAGCGAGAGCGAGAGAGAAGAGAGAGAGAGAGAGAGAGAGAGAGAGAACGCAAGATCACAAAATTCCGAATGCTCAAATTTCCAATACTCCGCGCGGCAGCAATCATAACGCCGGTAACGGAACTTTCGAAATTCTGAGAAGCCCCGGATGACGCTAAGATTCGAATGCGCGTCGAGAGTCGAATCTCCGATCCAGCGCTTCATCGCTAAGCTGCTTGTTGTTCGCGACGACGAATCGTTGTCGATTCGTATCAGCGCAAAATTCGCCGGCGGAAAGGATGCGGCAAGAACGAGCCGTTCGAGAACCGCGATAAGCTAACGCTAAATATTTTCATCGACGGCTCTCGGGTGACAGTTCTAACAAGATTTCGCGAAACGACGGAGGCTCGGTACCGTCAAGTGTTAAGCCCCGTCGACGTCGATGGCCGAAGGCGACGAAGAGAGCGTCGAGTGCTCTATTCAACGTCACCGACGTAGCAGCATCGCACAGGTGGCGGCGGCTTCTTCATGCTCCGCCGATAATCGCAGTGACAAGATTTTAGCGCGTAATAGGTTGCGGATAATTATCCATAATCGGTCTTCGAAGGCAGAATGGTGGCCGACGGAGGCAAGAAGGAGGGACGGTAGCTTTGGCTGGAGGATGGTAGCCTTTCATCCAGATTCCTAGACAAGGAAGGGTAGGAAGAGAGAGACAGAGAGCGACAGAGAGAGAGAGAGAGAGAGAGAGAGAGAGAGAAGAGAGGGAGGGAGGGAGGGAGGCAGCCACCGCTTCCAGCGACCCTCGCAGACAGAAATTACTCTACCCCGACTGTCTGCTAGCAGTTCGTATCCACTTTCGACCCCTGAAGGAAACCGGTCGAGCCGGCGGCTAACTACCAGTCAGCCCTCAAACGATGTTCAACGGTGCAACCTGTTACGTTGACGTTTGACTACAGTGATTGACCGATCGGCAGAGCGACGATATGATAGACGAGGAATCGACGCATGTCGCGATATTACGATCTCTCTCTCTCTCTCTCTCTCTCTCTCTCTCTCTCTCTCTCTCTCTCTCTATCTCTCTCTCTCTCTATCTCTCCGTCTCTATTCCATTCCAGCTCACTGCAGCTCGAGCGTTCGCGGGCTCGTCTTGGATGTATTTGCTCTTCCGCGCCGAGAAAACAGAGCGCCCGTCGCCCGAGGAGCGCGGCCGAGCACGCGTACGGAAGATTGGAACATCTTGCACGCGTCCTGCCGACTTGGCCAAAGTGCTCGAGAGATTTGCAAGAATAAAAAGGGAGTGGAGTTTAATCGGGCGGCGCGCGGCTCCGCAAACGTCTGCGAGCGTAATTGATATTTCAGACGCTCGATTAATCTCCGCCTCCAGTCGTCGCGCGATTCGTCATCGATAACGCTGGGAGCCGGGACGCTGCGCTTTCGGCTCGTAACTCGCGGGTCAAATCGCTCATGAATAGCGCTCACGACGACGACACTTTCTCTTCGTTCTCTTTAACCCGCGGTAGAAAGCGACACGGACGGCACTAAGGACGTCTAATTAGTGACGGCGGTACATTCATTAAGGACGCGGCCCGGTGGAGAGTCCTCCTTTAATTCCGCGCTACAGTTTCGTCTGATTTACGTCCTCGGTGCCGCCGTCGCCGCTGCCGCCGCCGCATCCTCGACGTTCCTCCAGACGAATTTCCTCGAGACGAATTCACTCGCGATCGTCATCCAGCGCGGTTTGCCCGAGGAGAGAAGAGAGAAAGAGAGAGAGAGAGAGAGAGAGAGAGTCGCGCGTGCAGAAAAGGACAATGTTCCCTTTCTTCCTTTATCTCTCTCGCGAACACGCGCTCAACTCGCTATATAATTCCGAACAAATATCGGACATTCTTTCGGAAAAGTCACAAAAGTTTGCTTTCCCGTCCCTTCTGATTAATCGAGCGGCGAGAGTCGCCGCTATTCTGACGGCCGATGCCTGCCGATCGATGCGTTCGTGTCTACGCAAAAATATCTTGGGGCATTTTGTGCAGCCGAGGCTCACCCACATATCGATCCTAGCGGCCGTGGAATTAACATGTGTGTGTGTGTGTGTGTGTGTGTGTGTGTATGTGCGTGTGTGCGTGTGTGTGTGTGTGTGTGTGTGTGTGGGCGTATGTGAATAGTGCAGCGACGAGTGACGAAGGTGCAACCAAACGGAGATAGCCGGCGAAACTCGGGCAAAACTTGCGATCTACCTCTGCGCGTTGTCAACGCTGTATTTGCGATGTTATCAATCGACCGGTATTAATGACGCACGCGTAATTACACACGTGTGACACGCCATGTGAAACCGGCCGGCTCGTCAAACTATCAACGCTCGTCTCTCTGTTCCAGATAAGCTCCGTGTTTGTACTCGACAATCCGCTCAGTGACTCTTCGCCATGTAAGAATTTGTCCCGCGCGTCGACAACAGAAAATTCATTAGGACGCAACGATCCAATTTCCAACTCCGCGAACGGCACTGAACGCGATTCGCGCGTCAAGCGGAATGACGGGCGTTTTCCCTTCGCTCGCAGACAGATGAGCGGCGCGTTACGTTGCGGTCGGTCACGAGAGAGATAGAAGGAGAGGGGCAGAGAGAGAGAGAGAGAGAGAGAGAGAGAGAGAGAGAGAGAGCCCGAGAGAGAGAGGAGAGAGAGAGAGAGAGAGAGAGAGAGAGAGAGAGAGAGAGAGAGAGAAGGAGGTCAAACTCAACGGGAAATAATTCCAAGCTGGGAACACCGTAAGATATAATTTAACGTAGTTCGTCGAATGTGCACACGCGCGGATGTAAGCAGTTTGAGCGAATGCAAATGTAATCGCGGCGCAACGGACCAAACTAGTTGCCTCGCGAACTCACGTGTCTGTCGGGCGAGTGAGTGAGCGAGCGTTCTCGTGAAACGACGATCGTTCTATGAACGTGCTAGACTCGCCGAAACTGTTACGACGCCCCGATTTATCGGGGGGGGGAGGGGGGCGGGGTGCCGATGCGTTACGCAATTGTCCCAAGCTCATTTTTGCGCACCGCTTCATCAACTTGTTCGCTAAGCTCCGAAAAAGTCGTAACATTTACGTGAAATCACGTTCACTCATCCTTGTAAATAAATCCTTCAGCTTCCTCTGAAAAATCGTCCACCTCGACGCTCCTACAAAGTTAGCGACATTTGTTAAAATCGAGCTCATTCGTCGTCCTTTCAAAAAAGTCGTCTGTCATGTCTAGACGAAATATGACGTAATGTCACGTGAGGCTACCGAAGTGACAGGCTTGGTCGATAACTAACCAAGTCGTAACGCTGGAATCATATCCAGCCATGATGCGACTGGAAAAAGAAGAGAGAAAAACCAACGAGCTTCGATGTACGTAGGCAGTCTGAAAAGTTCTCGACCTGACACATACGTGGCATTAGAAACTGTCAAACTGTAATTGTATTGGAAAGTGGCAATCCTTGATGTAAAATTTTATTCGATCTGTCAAATCATTCGAGTAGTAGCACCAGTTGAAAAAGCTTTGATGCAAGATGGGTGCCGCGCGTTTGCTAACAATTGGCCAAAAACGCATTCGAATGCGTATTTCTCAAGCGTGTTTGGATCGTTTTCAGCAAAATAAAATGGATTTCAAGCGTCGTTTCATAACTGTTGATGAAGAAACTTGGATCCACCATTATACACCGGAGCGAAAAGAATCTTCCGGAATCACACTTTAACGATGGTATTGAATTACTGGAAAAACGTTGAAATAAATGCATTGCAGTTTCAGGAGATTATATTGAAAAATAATAACATATTCCACGGCAAAAAATATGTTCTTTCATTGTTAGGCCGAGAACTTTTCAGACTGCCCTCGTAAAAATGTAAGATGTTTGGTCTCACCCGCCCCCCCCCTCCCATTGCACAGAAGCAACAGGGAAACCTCATCCCGCTCTCTTGCCCTTTGCCGAGCGGTTTACCGGCGAGATGGCATTTTAATTAATCCATCGCGTCGCGAGAGCCCGGAGTCAAACAGTCGAAATCACAAAGGACGAACGACGATGTAACCTTCCACCGGCGGCTATTATCGTCGTTTACAGGAGAAAGCCGAGATGTGCCGTCGCCGCACGTGTCCTCGCGTCAATGTGTTAAATATCTCTGCGGCACGGACGTGCGCGCGCGCGCGCGCGGGGCTCCCGTGCGATTCCTGAAAGGACCCTTACATGACGTCGTCATTTTCCCCCCGTGACGCGGCACGTGACCGCGCACGCGGCGAGACACGACAGCACGCGACGATCGATCACGCACGCACTCACGCACGCACGACGCGTTTACACGGCGGCGGCGGTGCTCAAGAGAGAGAGAGAGAGAGAGAGAGAGAGAGACGACGCGATGCGCCCGAGCGTCGAGGAGAAAAATGCGCCTTCGTTATCGACGCGAGGACACGCTCGCGGACGGCGCGGCGCGTCTTCTTCGTCCTTCTCTCTACTCGCCGCCCGCGTCGTGCCGACGAAAATGCGTTCGCACGAGCGAACGTCTGTCAAGCTGCGGCTTCCACAAGCCGACGACGCACGAGACGAGTGCTGCAAGCAGGACGTAACTCAAACTCGATCGCGAGGGAACGCGACTCGGAGGATATTTCGTATCCCGTTTCGTCCGCCGAGGCTGCGATCCGGAGGAGAGGTGCCGAGCTCGCGCGCGGAACGGCATCGAGAGGATCCCGTTTCTGTAATTTACTGCGGTGCCACAGCGTGATTTAAAGCGATCTCTCTCGCTGCTCGTGTCGTCAAATTGCTTTCTTTTGTTCGCGTGTGCGGGAAAAGCAATACCACGAATCTGTCGCGTCTGATCTCCGACGGATCGTATCTTATCTCTGTACATTAAAGGCGACGCGTGGAAATCGAGATACCGCGCGCGTTCGATGACTATCAGTCAAGATATGTTTCTTCGACGAGACGAGCGAGTCTCGATTGGCGTCTCCTCTCTTCGTCATAATGCGCGAACGATGTATCGCGATGGGCATTTTCCTTATCTGTCTCTCTTGTACGAGAAAAAACTTTCCGATTCCTGCACGCCGATTTTAATCACACACTTTTCCTAAACGCACACAGGTGGAAAGAAAAAGAAAACGATAAAACTCGTTCCTCTCTCTCTCTCTCTCTCTCTCTCTCTCTCTCTCTCTCTCTCTCTCTCTCTCTCTCCGGTGAGAAGAAACGCCTAGATTCGACGGACGCGAGCGACCGTGATAATTGTAGAGTCCCTGTGCGCGCGACGCGCGCATACGCACACGCACACGCACATTGTTCAGGGTTTAAAAGCCCAGCTGGAATCAGCTGATCGTCGTCTCCGTGGGCGTTGGAAACCGCGGGAACTTGTTCTCCGCCACGTCGCGTGACGGACGCGTGCGTAAGCCGTAGCACGTGATCGAGCACGCAATTTCGCGCAGTGCAACACGCAGAGATCCACTTGGCGGTGGTGTTAGTAATCATCGACTGGCCCACGGAGACCTCCCATATATAGAGAGTGCCCCAGATCCGCCGCTATTGCGTTTAACCGCCAACTCTCTTCTTCGGCCAATCTCTCGGTCCATTCTTCCCGCGACAAAGGCGCCGGGAAATATCATTTTCAGAAGAACGAGAGCGGCTCCTCGTAAGAATTAAACGAGCTAATACAACTACCGCGGCCAGCAGCAGTTGCTTACGCGAGCGGGCTTTGTGTCAACAGAAACTTACTCGAGAGGCTAATTGCAGCAATGCGTCTTCAGGCTCTATTTTCTATTTCCTATTTTTCTACTCGCTGTGCTGCTGCTGTTTCTATTCCGATGTTCCCGATAAGTGTCCGTGTAGCTCATCAGTGGAATATCGCGCTTTGCGGCTCTCGACAACGTGTGTTGTTGCGAAAAAGAAATTATCAACACCGTTCGGGAGAGTGTATGTTTAGGGCGACGCTGTTACATCGATGCTGCATATATCGGCGAGCTCCACCATCGCGATTCAGCCCCTATGTAGAATTTATTAGGCAAACCCGCGGAATTTATTCGCGCCTCGCGCCGCAACTTTAGTTACGGCTCTGGACATGACAGCGAATGTCGTGACACCTCGTCACGTAGGAACGGGCCCTAACACGCAATGATCGATCGCGCAACCATGCGATCGTCCCCTCCCTCCCCCCCTCCTCGCCCTGTCCAATGCGCATGGTCGTCGTGCAGCGGTGCATACCGTTGCATCCTGCCGAGACTGTCACTTCGTTGCACCGGACATGCCTCGTTTGCAATTATTTCTGCATTTCCTCGAAGGCACTCGTCGCAATCGTCGTCATGCACCGAATTACGAGTCTCGCGCGCGACGAATCGCCTGTTCGCGCGCGCGCGCGCGCGCGCGCTCGCGCGATTGCGCGAATTAAAATTATCGCGTTGATTCTAATTCGCCGGCAGAAGGGCAGGCGGAGAGAAAGAGAGAGAGAGAGAGAGAGAAAAAGGGAAAAAGAGAGGGAGAGACAGGAAGCAGCAGTTTATTCCAATCCCCAGACGCGTCCTATTTCCACGTTAAAAATGCGCACGACTAACAAGGCGGCAGGATAGATCTGACGAGAGAGAGAGAGAGAGAGAGAGAGAGAGAGAACACGGGCTCTCGGAAATTCGCGAGAGAATCAGACGATTCGAGAGCGCGAGATTCCCCGATGATTTCGCGAGTTCACAATCCGGAGGATCCAAGCGCGCGCGTGCGCGCGCGTGAGAGGAAATATCGCGACTTCGCGCGGAACTTTGCATATTGCCGCGAGTTCGACGTCACTTGGCGCTCACGGCGTCGTCCACGAAGGGACGCATCTTCGGGAGTAGCGTGCCTCCCTCCGTAGCTTCGACGTTTCTTCCCGAAGGGCGAGAGAACGAAGGAACAAGAGAGAGAGAGAGAGAGGAAGAGAGAGAGAGAGAGAGAGAGAGAGAGAGAGAGAGAGAGAGAGAGAGCGAGGAGGAGGGGGAGAAACTTTGCATATGCATCCCCGCGAAAAGCTCGAAGCGAGGAGCCCGCTCGCTCTTCCTCTTCGTTTCTTCGCGCGCGCTCGGGAAAACGACGAATCTTGTCGCACTCGTATCCCGGCACTCGGATGCGGCACTGACGTTGCCCGATGTAATAACGCGCGGAGGGACATGACGTGCACCGGAGTGCACACAGTGTCTGCCATATTGATTGGCTTGCTCGGTATTACGTAATGTCATTAACACGTCGCTTACACATGCGCCTAACCCCCCCCTTTCCTCCCGCGCGCGCGCTGGACAACCCTTCAGTGTCCATAGCGCCGCAGCGACCCCTTCCTCCCTCTCCTCTCCTGCTCCTCCTCCTCCTACTCCCCCCACCCCTTGCTCCAATCCATAGAGCGAATTGGCACGCACACACGCAGCCTGTCGCGGCGAGAAACATGCGGACGTATCATTAGACAAATAGGAAGGAAGGGGGCTTTTGTGCGTGCGTATGCATATCGGGGGAGGGGGGATGGATGCACACACGAATGCGACGTGACGCATAATCTACCGCGGAATAATGCGCCTGACGAGTGCAGGATGCGCGCGTAATGACGTGCGTGCGTCGTGTTTCTACCTGCTCCCCGCGGTAATCGACGGTCACCATGTCGAGATTTTTAAGTAAGGAACGAGACGGGAGGGTCGATCGCGAGGAGGGATGATCGAAGATTTCGGTGGGTCGCCGCGCGAGGAAAATTTCGCGCCATCAGCGCGCGCTGCGTGCACGCTGCGATTTCAAAATCGCAACTCGACAAGCTTCACGGCGGGAATTGACGATGCTCGCCGGAACGTTTGCGATCCCTCTGTCACCAGTGTGAACAAAACAAAACAAGAGAAAAAAAAGATACTCGGCCTGGGATATATAATATTTTGTCTTGACGCGTCGGACTTTCCGATCGAAGGCTCCGCCGTTGGTGTTTTTCATGCGCGCCGCGACGCGCTCGCTGTTCTCCGCGGTTTCTTCCTTTTTAATCGATCCTCGCCGCGCCCGCGTGGGTGTAATTACGCGCGCGTACCTATGTGTGTGTGTGTGTTTGTACACGTGCATACGCGTGTATGCGCGTGCCGGCGCGTATGTGAAGCGTGGCCACAAAGCGCGTCCCGAAATAAGTTGGCGTATTTTATTTTTAGTGCCGACTAAGTAAGCGCATTCGCGCCATGCATTCCGATGCCGGTTATATACGTCAAGTTACCGGGCGCCCCCGCCTCCGATGAGATGTAACTCGAAATAGCTTTATATCATTTCCGCAAGGTTGAATACGTCCGACTGAAATAATTTCGGTTTGATTTCTTTGGACGCGTTTCCAGGGGAACAACAAATCGCGCGATTCTGCCCGCTCGATTAAATCGGAGCGCTTCGGCAACGGAAGCGACCGTTGCACATGCTATTTTGCATGGCGTTAAGAAATTTGTCTATTAAAACCGGGAAGTCGACGCTGCCGTGACGAGGAAGCTGAAGAATCGTAAGAATTGGGGAATGGAGCGAAGGAGGCTCAACGATGGACGGAATTAGACGCGAAAAGGATTTTCAACGAACCGCCTACGACAAGTGGAAATGTCACAGGCGTGCGTGCGTGCGCGCGCGCGCGCGCGTGTGTGTGTGTGTGTGAAGCTTACGAAATACCCGCGCGTGACTTCTCTCTGCTACAATAATTGATAGTCCGATAATTGCTTCGTTTCGTAATAATATACTGCGGTACGATCTAACTCGGCTCGAAAGCCGCAACACGGATCGGCATGATGTTGTTGGCGACTGTACCGGAAGAAGTCTCGCGGAAAAAAGGGCGAGCAAAACCGCCGGTACCTTCGACTGGTACCTTCGCCGCGGCCTCGAGGGTTCGTAGGGTGTTTAGCCGGCAGAAAGCCGGCGCAGGAGGTGGGGAGACGGAGAGCGCGCGCGCGAAAGAGAGAGGTAAAGACAAAGGGAAATAAGACGAAACATTATGGGAGGAGGGAGCGCGGCTGCAGGCAAGAGAAAAAGGAACAATACGGAGAATCCGGAGTGCCTCTCCGTCGGAAGAAATCAAGAAAGCCGGGAAAGGTGAAGAAAGAAGGAAGGGAGGACGGGGAGGGGGGGGGCAGAAAGAAAGACCGCTTTCAGAACACGGCGCGCGCGCGAGGCTACATACCGCGATATAAGAATAAGCGCAAATAATGCGTATAATGGCGGTATCACAAGACGGGATTCTATCCGAAACGCAAGCTGCGAGAGCTCAAAGCTTGAAAAATGCGGCATACAAGCGCCGGCTGAATCCTCGCGAATTTACCGCCCCTCCGCGGTATCTCGCGCACCGGAGGAATTCACTTAACTCTTTAACGCCCGACTTTTTTATAAGTGTTTTAAGAATAAAATTTGAGTCTTTTTGAACTGAGACCATAAGTAGTGACAACCAAAAAGAATATCAGAATTTTATATCTACGATAAACTACCTTCTGAATAAATGAGTATATAAAGTTTCCGCTTTTCGTTTGTTGATTTCGTTAGTTTGGTATTTCTTATCGTTCGTCTTTTGTTTATTGGTAAATATGACTTGGATCCTAAAAGCATATACGAAATGAGCAACTTACACAGAGAAGATTGAAGGGTAATCTATGCGACATAACTCTGACAGGCAGCTTGACATCTTCGAGCTGAAACTTTACTATATTTGTGAGTGAAGTTTATCATTCAGAGCGTCAAGTTTACTATTTCAGAAGAATATCTTATAGATCACCATTTAGATAGTCAATCGTCCCTTCATTTTTCGCCGCATAAAAAACTGTAGGTCACCAGGTTTCACGAAAATAGGTTGATTTCTTGATTTTCGTGTTCATCATATTGGACACGCCATTTTGAATTTCTGTATTCTTTTAAATTCACATTTTGCATCTGAGAAAGCTTCCAAATGTATAAAATTATTACCAGATTACCAGATATCAATCTATTTATTTATAGTGCACTTCTAGATGTCAGTAACAATGCTAACTATGCCTACTTGGAATTTGACAAAACATGTTCTCATTAAAACTGAGCTAAAAACAGACTAAACCGAATCTATATACAATATATACCATTTTTTAGAAGAAGAATTCACCTTTACAGTGCAAAGAAAACGAAAATATCTCCTTTTTTGACTAAGTTATGAATTCTTAAATGCGTTTCTGCTAACTATAGTTACCAGTAGGCGTTAAAGGGTTACCTAACTCCCTTAAGGAGACTGGAGGGTCACATTACTGAAAAATCGTGCTTGTTTTTGATAATGATTTTGTGACGAACTGAATAAATGTGCAAGAATGAAAATTCTGAAGATATTTATATAACATATGAAGAGTAGAACAATTTTGTTTTTAAACAAATACTCATATAAATATACGTCCACTTAAATTTTAAACGCGTTTTTCTCGAAAATTTATTGTTCAACTTTTTGCAGTGATTTCTGAGCTTCGTATCAATTTGAAAGTAATATTTTATTTTAAAGCAATAATATCTGTTCATGTGGCTCTCAGGTGAACTATGGACAACTCCGTCAAAATATTTCACTTCGAGATATTAATATTTTTATTGTAAAAGGACTGAAAAATTTGAATTTTATCTTAATAATAGCTGCCATTTTGTTAATTTTGTTCCATTTTTTTATAGTGCTTCACCGGATAACGATAAGCCTCCTTAAGATTTCTAGTTAAAATTTGCTCTGATCGGACCACCGAGAGCCGAGATATTACTGCAAAAACGACAACGTGAAAAAAAAGGGAGAGTATATTTCAGCTATATATATCGTACATTTATATGAGTATTTGTTAATAAACAAAATTTTTCTATTCTTCACATGTTGTATAACTATACCTAAAATTTTCATTCTTGCACATTATTCAGTTCGTCACAAAATATTATCAAAAACAAGCACGATTTTTCAACAATCTGACCCTCCAGTCCCCTTAAGCGCGATACCGCGAGAGAACGCGGGATTACCGTCGCGAGACGGAGAAGGAGGGGCAGCAAGAAAGCCAAGAGTTCTCCGTCCGATTGACACGTGCACAATTCGGCGGAGCGCATTCCAGCGATGGGGAGCGAGGCTATTATCGGGGAGAAAAAACACGCGAGTGACAGCGAGAGAGGATGGCCGGCCGTATCGACTGGCCGCGGCAGATTTTCCCCGATCGAATTCCGCCCGCGCTTCAAAGTCCTGCGCCACCCTCCGCCCGCATTTTGTATTCTTACATCACGTCGCTTGCCGTCGTTCTCTGACGACATTTCGCGTCTGTCCCTCCGTCTATAAGACCGATAATGCGGCCTACCTAGTTTGCGGCAGCCCCCGCGCGACTGGGAGAAATCGTTGCCGTCTACTACGCCGGCCAACGCTATGTAATATTCACGACGAAACTTCCGCCGCGTTCGCGACTGTTAGTATCACCGCGCACAATGATTTTCCACTAACCCACTTGATCGACTCTATATATATATATGTACCGCCGGCGTTTCTCTCCCGTTTCTCTATCGCGCGCGCGCGCGTTTAACCCTTTGCCGCTGACCGAATTGCGGAATCGGGTCATCGGCGGCAAAAATTAGCCGGGCGTCGTCTTCGCGACGAATGACGCGCGCTCGTCGACTGACGTCCGGAGAATAACGGCGCGTCCGTGAGGACGAGCCGAGTCTAAATCTCCGATGAGCGCGGTGGTCGTCGGACGGTAGCACGAAGAAGCTGAAATTACATCTTCAGCTCTTCGAAATACGACCGGTCGAATTGCGAGAGGCGGAGAAAAGAACGGGAGAAAAGCTCGCAGCTGCGGAATGTGTTCGTTCCCGGCTGCGACCGGGTGTCGGGAGAGAGCTTACGTAAAATTCCGCCGATTCGCGTCGGCTCCGCTCTAATATCGCGCCGCACGTTAACTAACTGACAAGCGCTCATGAGGGGGGAGGGAGGGGGGACTCGGAGTTGGACGACTTTTCGGTTCGCATCGCGAAGTGACGGAAGTTGGTCGGCGCTAAAACTGCGACGGTCGGTGACCGTGCAGCGTTTGGCAGCCACTTGTTGAGTAATCTACTTAGTTCGACGGACGAGCAACGTAGAAAGGGATCGGGAATGACGCGACGAAAAAGGGAGCGGGGGCACAGAGGGTGGCTGCCGCGCGGCGCGGAGCGTTATTCGACGCAGGTATCTTCATTCCATTAACTCTCGGTTACCGCTGTATTTCGTACGGCACGTTTATCGTATTGTTACCAGAGACCCGTTCGCAAATATAATACAGGATGCCCCGGAGTTACTCTCTGCTTCTCTTTCTCTCTCTCTCTCTCTCTCTCTCTCTCTCTCTCTCTCTCTCCCTCTCCTCTCTCTCTCTCTCTCTCTCTCTCTGTCTGTCTGACTCTGTTCTTCTTCGCTCTTTGCCGGCAGCTCATAGCCGGCGCGTTTCTGCAAGCACGGCGAGATTGATCCGCTGTGAGAGAAAAATTAGCCGCGAAAACGCGGGGCGCGTTTGACTTGAATATTTACGAACGAAATATTTACAACGAATATGTACTTCATTAGCGGCGGGTAATCAATTAACCTTCGTTTGAAAGCAGGTTCGAGACAGACGGGGGGGGGGGGGGGGGGAATAACAAAGAGAGGAGCTGCGAAGAATAAAACTAATAAACTGCCGTTATTTATTCGCGCCGACAGGGAAGGAAAACTTGATTCGCAAAAACTCTTTCATTTTCGATCGCGCTCGTAACTCGGATATAATTCAATTAAATAGGAACAAGTTTCGTCTCCCCCCGAGTCGATGCGAAAGAACGACGAGCCGGTCAAGAGCCACGACGACGACGACGACGACGACGACGACGACGACGACGACGACGACGACGACGACGACGACTACCACCACTATCACCACCACGACTAAAGGGGGTGTACACCCCCGTAGCCGTCGCTTCAAAACTCAACCGTTTTACCATGACAGTGTTACTTGATAATGGCAATGTACAAGAAATAAACGGGGATTTAGCGTGTCGGTACTAAATAAGCAACTTGGCGGCTCTTCAACGGCCGCCAGCGTTCCAAATCGTATTTAGCGCTAAATTTACCGAATTCACCTGCACTCTGCACCCGAGAAACAATATCTCCGCGACGCGACACCCCTCCACCCGCCGCGTCGCGTCGCACCCAGCAACCGCCCACAGCTCGCCAAAGAGTGTAACCTCGCTTTTACGTAAAAAGCACGAAGCACGTGCGCGCGCACACACACACACACACACACACACACACACACACGTGAATACTCCTTGAGCGAATAAAGCTTCGCTTCCTAATGCGCCGTATAGAACGCGCGCGCGCGAACGGTCGTGTCGCGGAAGCCGCGCTAACGACTGGGGGATTAAAGTTGTCGTGTTCCTTCCACTTTCTCTCACGCTTCCGCGAACGCATTCCCAGGGACCCGCATAAATTTCTGCTCCGCGGTTCATGAAAGCGTCCGAAAATATCAGCCGCCCACGTGGCCCGCCGCAAATTTGCGCGAACCGCGTGACGGCGTTCGCGCGCTCGCACGCACGCACGTACGCAGAGGCGCGTCGGATTACGTAATCGCCGGCACCACTTGGTAGCATTCTTTCGGAAAAACTTGGCCGGCGGTAAAGAGTCGTCGTCGTCGTCGTCGTCGTTGGTTGGTGCGGTTAGACGACCGTGATATACGTAATATACATCCGCGCGGGCGCGGCGAATGAATTTCGGGCTCGCGTAATGCGTAAGCTCGTTTCGGTGTCCCCATCGTTGAATTTAGAGCGACCGCCTTGCCGGAGGCGAGCGAAACGCAGCGTCTCTCTCTCTCTCTCTCTCTCTCAAGAAGCGCACTCGGATATATCCCGCTGATTAAACGACGGCCTCTCAACAGCCGGTGAAGAGCGCGAGCGTCGCGGCGCGGTGTTTAGTTTCTCGTTTGCGTCAAACGTACGACGGACGAGGGGGCTCCTCGCTGCTACACGTCGCGTTCCTACCGAGTCGTCGCAGCGCCGCACTTTGCGACAAACTCGCGCTCTCGAATGTGGAGCAAGGAGAGCGAAGGAGAGCCGCGAGCGTCCCGCGGCTTTCTCCGTTTTTCCCGCGCCGTTACAGTCGCGCCGCGCCGACGAGTCGGAATAAAAAGTCGCGTTTGCCAGCGTTTGCGAGAAAGAGGGAGATAGAGAAAGAGACATAGATCTCGCGCGAGCAGTTATAGCCACGTGACAATGGTGTCACGTATGCCCCATAACTGTTGCGCGATGCGTGCGTGTGCACGAACGTCGAGGGGGATACAAGCGTGTCAGGCTAGGTAATGGACGAGCATGGCGAGTCCATTAAGAAGTAACCGTTGTTCGCCTAACTGGCTCGATACACGCCGAGAGAGCGAGCGGGGTGGTCCGCTCTCGTGTGCACGCGTACGTGTGCGTGTGCGTGTGCGTATATAGCTGTGTGTCGCGTCTATCTAGAGGCCTGTAGGCGCGTTATAGTTATAGTTATACGGAGAACGACACGAAAGCGAGCGTACAAGTGTGCGCCTATCTAGCCCCCGCGAGATAAAAAGCGCGCGCGGAGGCCCGCAAAAAATGCGGCCTCGCCAGAGACTTATCAAGCGCAAGTGCTCTTTAGTTTCCAGCGAGAGACTTGCGCGAGCGGCGATTTCTACGGCTGACGCGGAGTCGATAATCGAAGACGGAAGTGCCGAGAGTATCGACCGGCGGCAAAGAGAGAGAGAGAGAGGAGAGAGAGAGAGACGCCGCGAGACACGAAGATGGTCCGTCCGCTCTTGCTCGCTTATTTGCGACGGTCGTCACCTTACTCTTTCTCTGCTTTTCCCTCTCGAAAAGCGAGAATCGACTCAATTAAACTATCATTCATCGCGTCTGACGCGATGGTGGTGATCATTGTGTGTCTCACGGCACGGCGGTAACGCGACTTGCGGCCGCACATTGGAAATGAAAGAATGAAAAGCTGCAAACGACTCGACAAGCGCTGAGGGCTTTGGGGAGGAGGGAGGAGGGGGAGAGTGGCGGTAAATTTTCGCGGCACCGTAACCGTAGCCGGCAATAATAGCGATATCTTTCTTCCCCAGGCGAGTACTTTCATAATAGATGAACGTCAAGTGTGGAAAACACGAGTCTCCTCGTCCATCGCCAATAATCCGGCTGGCGCTACGGGAAAACAACGCGGAGGTCACGGGGTTACAGGGACTTCCGCGTGTGGAACGCTGCGCGCCATACTTTCGAGATGATACCGGTCGGGGCGACTTGTCGCTAAACGTTAATCGATCGTTATAAATTCCCGAGTGTATCGAGGACATAAGACGTTACCGTTCGCGGCTGCGTGTGCACGGGATGGCGCATTCACACGTTGAAATGTTAAACTGGGTGAAATGATACCGTGCCAAGTAAGAGAGAACTTTCCTCTTCTACAATCGTTCTACAATCCCTCTACTTTCCGCGTTCTGCGCCCGTAACTTTCCCATCTTTTTCTATTCTCCTTTTGCATACCGTTAACCGATATCGCTTCGCCGCATCGCGTCGGCACACAGCGCACGCAAAATGCACACGTTAACTGTTACGCTTTTACCCCCCCGCCCCCCCCCCCGCGTCCGCATTATGGAAACTCATTCGAAATTAATCGATCGTTATCGTCCTGCGAGGCTACTTGAAATTCACGTCGCGGAAATGGCTGAAAAATAAACTCCTCCCAACACGGACGTAGCGAACGAACTTTGTGCTCGCCGGACGCTTGAAAATTTCGCCGGGAAATTGTCGCAATTATTCGCCAGCCCTTCCGCTGTCTCGACGTATATAGTCTCGGCTCTGTGTTTCAGAGAGACGACTCCAGCTCGCTCGCCCTCTTTCTCCGCCGTATTCGAGATGCATCACGTTCGCTCCGTGACATTTTCCGAGCGTCGAAGCATGCTCTTCCCTTTCGACGATCATCTTTACCACCGCGGCGTAACCCAAGCCACTTCGTGTCAGCGGCGAGTCAGCGTAAAAACCTATCACCTTACCCGTCTCTATCTACATCCGACCACCTTTTATCACGTCACGGAAAGCTCTCGCGAGTTTCACACGGATGACTCGAGGCGAGTTGGCGCGGCTCAATTTGTGTCGAAATACCGGACGAATCATCCGAAAAAAAAAATAGAGAGAGAGAGAGAGAGAGAGAGAGAGAGAGAAAGTGAAACGGTAAACAGGCTTCTCCGCGCGAAAATGATGAAGCGTAACAAATGGCGAAGAGAGCGATCGCGCCTGTTCACGCAACCTGCTTCATTTTTACCGCCGATTACTCAGACTTCAAAATAAACGACCGAACAGATTCCCGAGACCGAAATTCGTTCGTCTCAGACGCAGCTCGTCTTATTTTGTCACGTGAAAAGGAAAATCTAATATCCACGTTCAATTTGGAGGATTTGCGGTTTCACGTCGTACAGCCGAACAGCAACACGGAACATCGTAATATTGTAATATCGAGTAGAAGAGCGAGACGAGATTCCCAGGAACTATCTAAAAACGCAGTCAAAGGCCGAGAGAAAGTCGCTCGCTGAAACTTATCAGGAACTATAGAACCCTCCCTGAGAACTTTCCGATTCCACGGTTGACTCGAAGGTCGCCACGAGCAGCCACCTATCTCAGCGGTGGCATTTTTTACAAATAATTCTGCGGCCCGCCTTCGTTGTGGCCATCCCAGAACTAAGGTTATCGCGGCTGTAAAGAGAACTCGCGTTAAATCCCGACAAGTTGGCAAGTGAGCGACGGCAACTTCTCGCACTCCGGCCGAATGATTGTGGATGCTCCAGCCGCGTCGGACCTCAGACGATACGCCACGCCGAAACAAAAGCCCCTTCATTCGGCGCGCTCGCTTTCGTACATACGCACGATTCATTCGGCAAGGAGCTGCGGGATCGGGAGGGGGAGAGAGAGAGAGAGAAGAGTCGGATAAACTCTCGACTTCGTCTCTTCGGCACGAAGAGTCACCTCGCGGGAGAGTTTTTCACTCGGTGTAAAAGGCACGGGCGTAAAAGCCGACGTAAAAGTTGGTCGCAAACGCCGCGACGCGCCGGCTACGCGAGGGAGACCGACGCGTCGTCAACACCGATTCTAATTTAGATAGTCACGGTTAACCACGTGCTGACAATGGCTCGTTTCGGATGATCTCGATAAGCTTGCGCACACCGTGTCGCTCCCATTGCGGAAGAGGCCCCTCGGCCTCGATATTTTTCGCGATCACCGCGCCGCGCGCGCGCAGCAGCCGGTTGCCGGCTTGTCGAGTTACGTGAATTTCCGCCGCGGCTCAATCGCGGATTTCGAGATCCGCCGGCAGTCCGCGAGTCCCCGGGCTGTGCGAGTGCTGCTCTTGGCGCGTAGGAACGATATTTGCAATTTACGGTAATCTTGGAGAAATTATTCGGGCTTGCCCTGCCCTGCGGATTCGCGCAAGTATGGTAACTCGAGAGAGAGAGAGAGAGAGAGAGAGAGAGAGAACTGCGCCGTTATATTCGTAGATCTCGCACACGAGAAAATTAATTCCTGAAAATCTCGCGCGATGATAAAACACTCATCACATTTCCGAGCTGTGTTTTCTCCTTGTGCGCCACTTTGCGTGACGCGAACGTACCGTCGCATTGTTTTACACGACGCATCGCGTGTTTGGTATTTTTATTATCCTCACCTGAGAGATGTATACGTGTCAATGAACATGAGAAGTGTTTAAATGAACACGTTAAGCGCACGGTATTCGATTCCTCTCGTAACTGTATCTCGGTCCACCGCAGATAAAACCTCGCTTTGAAAACCGATCTACAGTTCGGGTGCACAAGCATCGTGTTTAGTAATTAATATCAACTTTTGAAAGAGAGAGAGAGAGAGAGAGAGAGAGAGAGAGAGAGAGAAAGGGGGGAGAGAGGGAGATAGGGGGAGAGAGAGAGAGAGAGAGAGATACGGGATTAAAGTTAACGATACAATATGCGGAACGATAAATGGCTGGGTAATTAATCGCCAGCTGATTAGGGCGCACGAGCGTCTCTAATCCACGCGGATGAATACCATTTACTTCGGCAAACCGAATTGTTACGTAATATGAACAAATCAAATCCGTGCAATATGTGTAAAATGATTATATATAGGTAGATATTAATTAGGTATGGGTACACACCGAGTCGAAATATTTATTTCACGTTAACCCTGCAAATTCTGTCAAACTTGAAGAGCTAATGAAGAATTTAAAAATAAGACACTGTACAATCTATTGTCCTACCTTGATGATACAAACGATCACTTATCACTATTTTGTCATGATTGAGTCTTAAAAAAAAAAAAGACTCATTTCAATTATTTAATATTCGATTATTTTAATAGTACATTTTAATAGTACTATTTTAATAATACACAACTACGTTCAATTTTTATTCTTGATTTCAATGTTGACAATGTATTACATAAAATTGCTCGTATAATACATTAATGATATAAATCATTAAGCTATGCAAATAGAATATGCGAAATAAGCGAATATTAAATAATTAATACGAATAAATAATTGGTAAATTATTTAAAGGTAAAGGTGTAATAAAACAACGACACATTTTTATTTTCATAATTTTTCTTCTCGTTGAAATCTCCATGAAATTTGAAGCTCTTAAAGGAGTGGATATGAAACTGTACAAGCACAAATAACAGTTATCTGTCCAATAATGCTGTTTACCAACAGAAATTTAAAGTTGGATTCCGCACACTAACAAGGTTAAATAGAAATGAAGGAAGGACGTTGTTAGATGCAAACAAGGTCAAACTCGCGGCCCGAAGAGCATTATTAGACGTAAAAATCGGCACTTGGGAAATTTACATTGCATTCTGAGACCAGTATTCATGATCGCGAATTATTTAGAATTCCGTTTGAGAACATAATTAAGTACAGGCTCGCATTCACGGCCCGCTATTCTCAGCTATTTGGATCGATGAGTCTTGTATAAAACAGTGTGATAAGTACAGATACAAGTTAATGGATAATTGAAGGTCCATGAAACTGTGATTACTACTCAAATGACGACAGACTATGAATACTGGCCTATATTTCGACTCGGGAATCTCTCTATTCTCGATAAGTTCGCAGAGTCCGTTAAGAACGGAAAACTCATTTACTGGTATGATAAATGATTCAACACACCTTGAAACACATGATGCATCGCTGCCCGCGTCCCGGCGTCCTGCGTCCTCCGTCCTGGCTTCTCGATCCAGCATCCTGGCTGTTCCGTCGTGGCACTGACACTCGCGCAGATACGATTCGTGCGAAGAAACACGTGTTAAACAACGCGATGCCGACGAGAGACTGATTCAATATTTCAACGACCGACGAATATTTTAATCACCGGGGAACGCGATAAATAATAACGTACCAACACGTGTAGACGCGAGCTCGAGACAATAGTAAACAGTCAGGCAAGTACGCGACGCACGAAGGTACATCTGACCGTCTTGAAGGTCCGGAATGTTTTGATTGTATTATCGTTCGCGTTCGACGCCGAGCGACGACGCTTGGCGATCGATGGGAGGGGATGAGTTTACACTTCTTGCGTACTGTTGATACTCTCGCGTGACGCGTACTTATCGGTGCAACCGCGAATTTTCAAGGACATTTCGCATCAAATAATTTCGTCGGCTCTTGATACATTTAATTGCAGTAACTGATCGCGTTAACTGATACGTGTTTTTCCGATCTAATCCGATCTAACCACACACAGGTGTCAATGTCGCGAGTTAAGACTCAAAGTGCCATGACGGTGCAGCCAATAATAGAATGCTGCTCCGGAAAGCCAAGACATGAAACATGAAAGAAGGACACGAGACGCTGAGATATCATATATTTGCAGATGTATAGGATGTATACACATTTGTACATACATATTTCCAAGGTCAGGCAATGTAACAAAAAGATCAGGAAGAGAGAAAATCTGTTGCTTTATCCTATTATGAAAATAATCGAATGTTAAATAATTCTAAACATTTTTCTAAAGGACACTTATAATACGGAAAAAATGATTTCATGTAATTATTTGTACGTATCATCAGGGTAAGACAGTAGTCGGTATAGCTCGGTATTAGAAGCTCGACAGAATTTGTAAGTTTAATGTAGAAGCAGAATTCCGACTACAGGGTAATCTCGTACGGAGTTAAGTTACCGAGTAACTTAACGCACAGGTTAACATATACTTTCCACATCCTCGCGAGCGAACAGGATCTCGCGAATAAATGCACCGATGGGTTTAGAGTTGGTGGAGTCGAAAGTTTCAAAGGAGTATCCTAAAATACAAGGACCTTAAAGATGCAGAAGTCTCGGAATCCGAGATTCTTAAAGTTCTTCTCGCCACCGAAGCTACACGGAAGTCAGCTGCTAAAAATTCTTGGATTCAAGGCTCTCCAGCATCTGTTTAACCTCCGCAACTGTCCGAGATGTGAGATGCTCCGGGCTCTTAGCGAACTCATAGTTCCTAAAATTAATAGATTCCGCAGTCGATGGAATCGAAAACCCTATCGCGGGACCCACGAATATTCCGGGAGTCTCCATAGCTCTCCATAGCGTTTGCGTCAGAAATCACGGCCCCCACAATCCATAGACTTTATTACCAAAGAACCTGGAATTCGACTGAACAATAGAGACCTTGGATACGCGAGGTCTAGACTCGCAGGCCGATGAGGCCCGTGAGATTTATATTTTTTCTACGCAGAGATTCTCCGCGCGAGATCGCGACCTTTCCATTCTTCGAATGCGCGAAATTCACGGATCTCGAAATCGCGGAGGATCGTCCTCCGCGATCCCGGCCGCGCGCGTAATCGCGCGGCTTTAATAATGAGCGTTTCGGTCGAATGAAGTTCTAGAACGTGCGAGAACGGGCGCGCATCCGCGGCGCAAAGTCACACCTCACTGCCGACGCAAAGTGGACTAACCCCTTAATTGGAAACGTCGAATGAATTCGACCGTAGTAGGGAAAGAGAGCGAGAACGAGAGAGAGGAGGAGGAGGAGGAGGAGGCGGCGGGGGGAGGTGGAGGAAATGCGAGGCAGGGCAATATGACTGCCATTGTTGGAAACTGTAGCGCTCCGATGCCGTACAGGAAATCCTCGTGATGCGCAGCCACCCGCGCGCGCGCGCGCGCTCCTCCTACGTTCGCCAGCGATTTTTTGTTTTCGCACAGCTCCGCCAACTGCAAGAGTCCCACATCCCCCACCGACCCGCTGCACCGACCAACTGCCAAAACTCCCCTCTTGCCGGCGAAGAGTTCCAGTTCGAACAACGCGCGCGTGATATAAGTGCGAAATCGGAGGGGCGGATTACGACGCGAATTCGAATTAACGCTTGCGCGCTCGCGAGATTACGTTACAATTTATGTATAATATTATGCCGCCGTCTACGAGAGAAGTATGACTCGGAGTCATGGCTCATTCCAGACGGCCGTCGTTCTACCGCTGGTTTTTCAAATCAGTGCAATTTATGAAAAAGAAGAAAACGACAGAAAGAAGGAAAACATGACGCAATGGGAGTTGCGAAAGTTACAACTCAGCGCGTGCTCTTCCGTCGCGCGCAAAGTTTTTCAACGTTGTGTAAAGATTATCCGCGTGAAAGATTTATAACGCGGAGTGAATGCAACAGATCGGAGTTTATCGGCGGCGGCGGCGGCGGCGGTTAGTCGCGCATCGACTCGCTCTCGAGCGGTGCGCTAATTACGGCCGATTAATGCCATTTCTTATCGTCGGCGAGTCGTTTAATTGAATCTCTTAGTCGCCGCAAACACGAAACACGATGTGAATCTTAATTCGGTAGCTTGGCGAAAGCCAAGCGCTCGCGGCGCGCTTAATGATGTTATTTAGGCTTGATCGAACGTGCAGCTCTTGTCGGATCGAAGATTTAAGGGGACGCACACGCAATAATTAGTAAATGATTTCCAAATATAATTATACACATTTACTCTCCCTTCCCCCTTCTCTCTCTCTCTCTCTCTCTCTCTCTCTCTCTCTCTCTCTCTCGATATCACTTTGATACTTTTTAAAATGATGAAATATTTGGATTCTATAACATGCAGACATTATTAAAATGAAAAAGGATGAAAAATCGCGAAAAAGGAAATATGATAAAACGAGCATTAATTATAAATGATATCAAGTATTAATTATAAATGATAACAAGTATGAATTATAAACGATGAGATATTAATTATACACGAAAAAAGAAATATTAAAATGTTGAAATTATGTTAACGTCGAAATCACTCCGCGTCCCGAGGTGGAAATGGAAAAGCACAGGTATTTTTCAGTTACCGTAAATTCCCGCAATTAAAAATCTGCAGTTATAAAAAAAAAGGGACAAAGAGTTGCGCAAAGAGAGTTGCGCGGTGCGGCAGGCTGCTGATTAGCGCCTCGCACTTCGCGAGCAGCACACTTTTCACCTTTTTCCCAAACACCGCTGAAAATTCCCGGGTCCCTCGCCCCTCCCCCCCATCCCTACCGATATCATTTAAAGGGTTGAAGCGCGCGCGTGCCGTCGTCGAGAGTCCCGCGACTGAGAACCGCCGCGGTTAGAGCGGTCGGTTCTATTTTCGCGCGATCTCTCGAAATTCGCGTCGTGGCTGCCGCGCACTTCGCGAGCGGCCTCCGCGTCGCGATCCTCGCACGGTGCGAGTTTACTCGCGCCGCGCACGGCCTCAAAGACTGCCGATAACGAACGTTATCGAGCGACACGTAACGTAAACATTTATGCTCGCATCAACGCGATCCTCTCACATCGTGCCCCGCTCACACAAATACACACTAGGCGCGCGCGCGCGCGGGCGCCCACAAACACACACACACACACATACACACGTGCGCGCACGCTCTCTCTCTTTCTCTGTCCCCTCCGTCGGTGCTTCATCCTGCTGCACCTTGCAGAGCCCGACGATCGGTGCTGGCCGAAACGAACGATACGAGCAGCACGTGCATCCGACAGGAGAAAACGACGAAGCATCTGGCGCGAACGACCGCGCGGAATGACGGGGGAGGAGGAGCGCGGTGGGAACGATGCGCTGGATGCACTCCGCGATGCACTACTCCGCGTCCGTCGTCGCGGACGGATTCCACCGCGATCCGGAGCACGTGAGGCATTGCATGCAGATGTTATATGTAAACGCTTGCTCCGTATCACGCGGAGCGGAAATGTCGAAGGTAATAATCGTAGCGTTCTGTGCGCCGACGAGTGCGCGCGCGAGAGCGTCGTTATTATTAATCGACACGGAGAACTTGCAGCGATAACCGCCGCTGATAACTCTATTGCGAAAGCGCGTGTACTTCCCTCCCTTTTACTCTCTTCTGCGCCTCCTTTTTCTCTCTCCCTCTCTCTCTCTCTCTCTCTCTCTCTCTCTCTCTCTCTCGCCCTACTTCCTCCCTCCTGCAACCTCCACCCTCGTCGGTATACGGCGGCGCCGCCGTTCTTCCCGCTGTTTATTATTATTTACGTCGCGGATAATTTCGCGCAAATATGGCCACCGTAACGTAGCGTGGAGATTCGCGCGAGGCGTTAAATGCAAATCTTATATGTCAGGCGGGAATGTCAGGCAGGTACGTAAGGCGCGCGCGCGCGCATCACGAGTGTTAACTTCTCCGTATCCTGTTACGAGACGGCTGCTGTATCGTCGTCGTCGTCGTCGACGCCGCCGCTTACCGCCGCGCGTTGGCCGCTGGTCGATATATAACGTTTCAATCACGATGTGCAAATCGCGGCGAACAAACTGCGATCAAGCGGAGACCTCTACAAATTCGGTCGCCGATCGCTGAGGATCCGCGGCGTTTCTCGGCGCGCACGCGACGCCAGTATATAACGTTATCCCGTGAAATTATTGCTCACGTGCGAGCGCGACTCCTGCTGGCGGAAACTCAAGCACGAGCGCGTTCCCGTTTCCGTAAAACGAGAGCGTCGGGCGCGGAGTGACCGTCGGAGCGGCCCGCGGTGTGTAATCTGGAAGAAATCATGACTGCGTTAAGCGGCGTACTCGGACAAATCGTAATGCAGTTTAATCGCTGGATGCACTCGCCGCGGCGCGGCGGCACAGCTACGGCCGAATTGGAGCACGCGACGCAATAACCGCAAATCTTTGAACACAGGCGTTTCAATTTCGCGAAACGAAAGTGTCGTGCGCGCAGCGCCCACGGAGAGAGATTATCGCGCGTCGTTATCCACGAGAGATCGCGACGTTATTATCGAGCGACGTCCGCAACAATGTGATACAAATGCACTTGCATGCGATGCACTCGGCGGCGCGTTACATTAATTCCCGGACGAAAGCGGTCACACGTACACGTGCGAAGTAAAGGAGAGAGAAAGAGAGAGAGAGAGAGAGAGAGAGAGAGAGAGAGAGAGAGAGAGTGAATTAACGTAACGGAAACGATCGAGATAACGAGAGACGAGGGCGACGAGATGCAAAGTCGTATTTGAGCTGAAATCGCGATGATAACGGAAACTCACAAAGTGAAGAGAGAACCGCCGGGAATGTCTCTCTCTCTCTCTCTCTCTCTCTCTCTCTCTCTCTCTCTCTCTCTCTCTCTCTCTCTCTCTCTCTCTCTCTCTCTCTCTCTCTTTATTTCAGAGTTTACGCTGGTATTCCGTTGCGCCGGTATCGGACTGCTTTTCTCCCGAGGTTTACGAAATACACTCTCCTTCCCGGCGCGACGCTATTCTTCACCGGAGATTCCACTTTTCGCGCTCGATCGCGGTACGGTCGACAACGAATCAAAGATTCGCCGTCATAAATCGCAAATCGTGGGTCAAGTCCGCGACTCGTCCTACTTTTCTTATCGTCGATCGTTATTTCCAAGAGAGCGCGATTCATCGATATTTCAAGCTAAGTAAGTGGAAGCTGTCGTTGCGCGATATCATCGAGCAATAACAACGGAGCGGACGTGAGAAAAAAAAATATACACAGAATGCCGGAGTATCTAATGCGATCTAGAATATCTTCCGTTTGTTTAAACAGCGCACGCTGATCGTTCATGACCGACCTGGTCTTATCTGGAGAGCCGAGTAACATCGGAATGCAAAGTGCACGTGCGCGATATACATCTCTTTAACACACTTTCCGATATAAATCGCATCTCTCGATGCAAATCGCAGCTCTCGGCATCTCTCGGCCGTGTAAAAAATCGAAGAAAAGAATTTCCGAATCATTCAACGGAGTCGTAAAAATGCATATCCGAACGCACGACGACGCGCGATATCGAGTCCGTTTTGGTAGCGGGAGAACGAGTTGTAATCCGAAGCAAAATAAAATAAGGAAAAATATCGGCATGCTCGCAAACGCAGCGCGATCAATGTCAATAAACGCGGTACAATAAATAGAGAGTAGCGTGGAAACGCGGATTCGGGGCTTTTTCCCAACGGTTTCGTCGGGCATTCAATATTCTTTTTAACGTGACGTCGAACTCGCTGATTGTCCATCTATTTTCGCATCGCGTGTATCCTTCCCTCTCTCTCTCTCTCTCTCTCTCTCTCTCTCTCTCTCTCTCTCTCTCTCTCTCCCTGCTTAAGTGTCTCTTTGCAACTTCCGGTGTTGCACGCAATATTTCTTTTTATCTTAGGCAAGCTTTGGCTTATCTTACACCGGCGCATGCGAGAAACGCTGGAGAAACGCGAATGTGCGAGAGGGCAAGAGAGAGAGAGAGAGAGAGAGAGAGAGAGAGAGAGAGAGAGAGAGAGAGAAGAGGGGGGAGGGGAGGAGGAGGAGACGAAAGAAAAACAGAGAAAGAAGAGGCGCGATCGTGACGACGGTTTGCCCGATAAGGGAAGAGGGGCACCGACTGTTATGAGACTCTTTCTAACCTACACGTATCGGAGCACAAGGCGCTTCTTGTTCGAGATCTGCGAGCCGGCAAAACGAGATGCTCGCGGATAAGAGTGTTCGTCGACCGTGCGAACGACTGCCGGTTGCATACATATTCAAAACCACGTAACGCCGTCGCCGAGCCATCCGTTCCCTTCGAAAGGAGAGATCTATGCGCGGAAATGCGGCGGGATATACAGGACGTCCCGAAACTACCGTCCTTTCTCTCGATCAGCGTTCAAGCGAGAGACGAGCCGCGCGCAAAACACTCTCGCCGTCGTCGTCGTCGTCGTCGTCGTCGTCGTCAGTCGTCGGGCCGTATCGGCGGTTTGTTAAATTTTCAAACACGCGGGATGGAGAGCGCAGATTCGTGGCGAGTGCAGCCTCAGAAGCTATTCAGATATCTGAATCCTGTAGATCCTGGAACTTTGGAACTTGATGCGGAGGAAGTTCGCGAACTCTCTCTCTCTCTCTCTCTCTCTGTCGACGCGAGATTTTTCCCACGGAACAATTTCCCAGTCACTCCTATTCTATAGAGCGCAAAATGGACGCTCCAAGAAGCATAATTGACGCGAAATTGCATCGCCGTGAGAACGTGAATCTCGAATTTCCTTATCGTTTCCCCCTCGCCTCCCCCGGCCTCCCGCAAGCGCTGAGATATCGTATCACCGAACACGAGGCGGTCAATTTTACCGCCGCGCGAGCGCGCGCTTTGCAACGTGTAGCTTTGAAACGGCGCGCATTAACGGCGCACACGTATTTACGTGCATGCGCGCTGCAAAGGGTCAACAACAAAAAAAAGAAAAAGAGGAAAAAACAACCCTCACGGATACACTTGCACGGTCGATACGCGCGTACCCTGCGCGCAGCGAAAGCGTTCCAGCGATGTGAAACCAACGGCGGGCACGCGCGCGCCGTCACGGTTAAACCGCCGCGAAAAATATTCGCCGTTAAATCGCGAACGGCAGCAGCCATCTGCGAATAATATTTCTGATGTCGCGACAGTTCGCGCATTCGACGGATGTGCGTAGCGCGCCGCGTCCCGTCGCGGCAATCATGTTACGGGTGAAATATAGCGGAAGCAACGTTTGCCCGGGCCTGTTCAAAACACACACCTCGGCTCGCTTTAATGTTTCAGGAAAATAATAGAGGAGGAGGGAAGGGCGCGTATTTATTTTGTTCATCGATATTTTGGATATCCGGTTGCGCGAGCGGGCCGGCCGCCGCGTGACGTCACGACAACCCCGCGACTCGGTTGCGTTCGATCGAAAACGTACGGTAAACCCGTATTCCCGCGCGCCCGCAGCAGCGCAGGTAGCAACGTCAAATCGTCGGCCGATATTCGCCGGATAGTCACGAGAACGCGCGATGTGTGATTGGCGATCGGCGACGATCCCGGCGCGTGCGAACTTTCGCAATTAACGGCGCAGCGAGAGTGCGCCGACTTTTCTTCCAAGTATCAACGAACGGCGCGCGTACTCGCGGAACTTTCGCGTCTCGATCGCACGCGGGGAGGTTCTTGCGCGTGCGATGAAATTTCGCTCATAAGGCAAAATCGGACGAGCTAACTGAACTCTCTCTCTCTCTCTCTCTCTCCCTCCCTCCCTCTCTCTCTCTCTCTCTCTCTCTCTCTCTCTCTCTCTCTCTCTCTCTCTCAAGCCGAAACTACGGCTGCGCCGCTGCAATTGGCGCAGCGTATACGGCGCACGAGCGGCGAGCCGACCGATCGTTAATCAGGATTAATTACCGAGCCGTGCCGGTCCTAACGGCATATATTACTACGCACTTCTCGAAATTATGTCTAAAAATACGCCGAGCGACACGAGAGGCACGACGCGCGCGCGCGCGCGCGCGCGCGCACGCGAAACGCGTCATTGGCGCTAATACGCGACCTAAAGCTCGCCTAATTCAATCCAGACCTACCTAACGTGTACTATTTATAATTCGCTCTAGAGTGGTACTAATTGGCGTTGTTTAGGGATGACGACTGCGGTGCTCTCTGACTAATCGACTGACGTCTCGTTTCGCTCCACATTAAGCCTGCGCGCGCGTGACGAGCCTCGTCATTGTGATCTTATCGCGCCAAGTGCGTCGTAATTCATAGTGGCTAAAGAAATCGATCCAATCGCTCTCGGCCGGCGCGGCGCGGCGCGGCGCGGCGGGGGAGCCGGCGATGGATGGATATTCGCAAAGTCAAGCGGCAGGTATCGTGTCGGAGCAACGAAAGGCCAGGTGCGCGCGCGCGGTATCAACTTCGATATCGCGTTCTCGTTCGAATACAACAAAGCGGCGGCGACGGCGCGGAGGCGGAGAGGCCTCGCTCCTCTGCGGAAATAACGCGCAGAGTGGATCAGACGCACTTGTTGTGTATCCGTGTTGGAAACGGATCGCCGCGACACGACGGCGATGATCAATCGGCGCGCACAGATACTCGTACATTGACCTGAATCATCGAGCTTCATTCATTATTCGTCCGCCGACGACGAAGCCGTCGACGATCCGGCCGAGAGATTCGCGGGTTAATGTGCTCGGCGAAATTCGCCGGCGAATTTTTGCCTCTCTCTCTCTCTCTCTTTCTCGCGCGCGCGCGCGCGCGCGCCGCCCGGACTGTCTCTATCTCCGTCACTATGCCTGGTCGCCCATTAAAACGGCCTGGTGCAATTACGTTTAAAAATAGCGGGAGAGTCGAGAGTGGAGTCTGTTGCGCTCGATTGCATCAGACACCACCATGACGACCACGACGACGACCACGACCACGACCACGACCACGACGACGACGATGACGACGACGACGACTACGACGACGACGACGCGGACGGTGGAAGCAACAACGACGACGACGACAACGACAGCGACAGCGACAGCGACAGCGACAATGACGACGACAACGTCAGGGAAACGTCAGAGGTTTCGCTCGTCTGTGCTCGTTTGCGCGATTGACTTGTCGCGCCTGCGAGAGCCGATAGCGCAGGCTCGTTCATGTCTCGCACACCTTTACCGCGAATCGCGCGCGCCACGCGAACAGCTCGATGCTAATTGCACTATTTATTCGAGCTCGCACTCGTCACCTCGCGCGTTCGGGGAAATTCCCCGACGAAGGTTTCACCGCGAATAGACCTCGACGTCCCACTGCGACGTCGCGATCGCGCCGCGGCAATAAAGGCGAAAGGAAAATCGCGGAGACACGATGGCCGCTCGCTCGGGAGATCGAGCAGGAAGCAGATTCGCTCTCACGTGATACGCTTCCGGCGAGAACTCGCCGCGATGATCGATATTTCGCTCAAGCTCAAGCAAGCCGGAGGCTACTGACGTCGCGCGCGCGCGCGCGCGCGCCATTCACGTTCGGCATGGCCGACTTTAATTTCATGAAAGAAACTGCACACGCACGGCGGAAATACGTGAGGTCGCCTGCATTGCATCGCGCGCGCGCGCGCGCATATTGTTTTCCTCGCGAATAGCTGGGAAGTCGACGGCGCGACGAGAGTTTAAACGGATACATCATGAATCGCGGCCCGCGGCCGTGCGCGAGAACGAGCACGAAGGCAGACAAGCGCAAGACGCGCGCTGGTGTATGAGTCGCAATTTCTCAGCGGCTGCAGTTGCAAAGCTCGTACATTAACTCTCTCGGCGAGAGTGACGAAAATCAGGTGTAAACTGACGCGTGCTTGTAAGTTCCGAGTGGTGTGTATATATTGTTTCCACAAGCTCTGGACCGCTCCCAAAGCGTCAGTCTGGCGTTTGGAACGCCCAAGATGTCGCGGCGCGCTTGTTGGACGAAATTCGCGCCCGCGCGCGGCCGGCCGATTGGATTTTGCGTGGATTTGCGCCGTGTAACACGATAGACACGGGACACGGTGAAATTATTCCAACAGCGAGACCGCGTTAATGTTGTATAATAGCAATTAATAGCATCGGCTCCGAACGCGGGGGATCGGCGAATCCCGTTAATGCGCGACCGCAAATGAGCAAAGCCGCTGCATTATAAATGGCCCTGTAGATAGCGTAATCGCTGTCGAATTGTTTAGAGTGATTCTCGCCGATCGATCCATTGCGTCGCGCTGTCTAAGCGAGCGGACCGCAGCGGAGACGGAGCCGACTCGGTCGAAAGAGCGGATTTTCATCCGCGCGCGCGAGAGAGAGAGAGAGAGAGAGAGAGAGAGAGAGAGAGAGAGAGAGACCTCGTCGCGTCGACGGAAAAGAAGAGCCGACCGGGCAGAAGGCCGTGGGGCTCAGCGAGGCTCTAGCCGGGGAACGTTAATTTTAAGATAATTCCTCATCGCGTTGGGTAAATAATATCCTTCCTGACGCGCGCTGACTCGCGCTCGATTATCGTTACACCGCTCTCTACGGCACGCGGGGATATTCGCGAGTCGCAGCGTCAAGCGTGCAAATAACCTGATCGACAATTATCCGCCGACGAATAACGACGCCGGGCCGCCGGGCGCGGCGAGCCGCGGGGCACCGTTTTAAACAGGCCAAGAAAAATGTTATTCCAGCAGCTATCGGTTTTCCGAATCGGCCATCATATATCGTCGATGCGGTGTGTGAAAAAGAACGAGCGCGGCCCGCGCTTAGCGCGCACGAAACGGCGAACGACGTATCACACATATAGGTTCCCCCCCGCCCCCCGTCGTGTGAGCATTTGATGAGGAGAATCGCTATCACTCAAGCCTAGCAAGCTCCGCGATTTAAAGCCGCGATAATTGTCCGGTGTCGCGCTATCATCGTGGAGTTTATGATATCGCCGTTTCGCCCAGGTTTCCCGCCGGGGCTCTCTCGAATAAACGTCGCGAAATTCGCGGTCACTTCGGAGCGCGCGACAATTGCGATAAGCCGCGATAGAAACGCCCGGGTGAAATCGACGCCTCACTTTGCAGCACCGCAAGATCCAAAGCAATTTCTATTTACACCGACGGCGGTTCGAGCGTTTTTGACGGGTTGCAATATTCCGACGAATTGACGAACAAAATACGCTTTATACGAAAATACGCGTCATATTCTCGTGGCACGGGCTAGTCTCGCTTTGGGAAAAGTCCTTTCAACTGTCGAATCTCACAATCCCAAAGAACTCCTATATAGTCTTTAATTATTTTTAAATATTTTTAAGAGACCTGCCTGAAATTCCAAAAGCAGTCGTTAGACCGCGTGTGCGCAGGTGAAAAGCAAACGAAACGTTGATCCTGCGTTAGATCTGGCTGAAAGGAGGAGAAGTGTCAACGCCAGCGGTGTGAAATCGTGATTCAAAAAGAAAAGAGAGGAAAAGGAGAGGAGGGAAAAAGCCTGGAAAAATAAAGGTAAAAAGCCCACGGGCCGTCCCATCGCACGGACCATAATATCACTATAGCGTGTGGCGGACGGAGCGTAATAATCGAGGAGAATCAATTCTTTCTTCCGCGTATTATTATCCAATACGAGGTAACGTGCAGCACTCATTAAGCGTGGCGCGAGAAGTCTGCGGTCTCAGACCGGCCGGAGCACTCGAGAGAGAACTCGATGGACTTTGCGGAAACCAGAAAGGATAACGCAAGACGACGAAGCGCGAGGACGGCGACGTGAAACGCCGGCGCGGCAAGCGCGCATCTTCCTGCAATTATGTAAGGCGTTGTAAAATGGATAATTTACAAACTTGGCGCGGTGCGTTGCAAACGGGGGAGTACAATGCGTGCAACTTATTCAATATGCAAGCAACTTTCGAAACGATAGGCGTGTTCCGTGAAGAAAGCGAGAGAGATGAGGCGGCAGGGGAGGGGGCCGGCGGTTTTGCGCTATGAGGCGCAAAATCTGGCGAGCGAGAATCTCTCGGCTGCCGCTGACCTGATTCCGCGGCGCAATTTAGCGCACTTTAGCCCTTTCAAAGCGCGACAGCGCGAGTGTGTAAATTAAACGGAAGTTGATCCGCTCATTTATGTTACACCGGCATCTTTTATCGCTCTACTGCGCCACCGACACGGAGCGCTCACTCGCTCGTTCTTGGACCCCCTATATTTCGCTCGGCAAGTTACGTGTACCGGCGCGTCCCGCACGCCGCCGGCGAAGTTTATAAAAGTTATCCGTTTACATCCTACGTAGACGGGCTCGCGCGGAGAAAGAGCGAAGTTGCGGCGTGAAAAGCGAGCGAGGAAGCAGCGAGAAACGAGCAAGACGGAGATATGACTTACGCAACAACAGCAAATAACGCTAATGAGCTCGCTCCTCGTATTCTTTCAAGCCCCCCCCCTTTTCTCTCTCTCTCTCTCTCTCTCTCTCCTTCCCTTCCTCCTTCCCCCTCTCTACCCTGCTCTACTCTACACACACACACACACACACTCTCTCTCTGCCTCTCTCTCTTTCCTCGGAAAGAACTCGATGCTGAAGAAGAACCGTTGCTACAAAATCCAACCGCCGACACGTAATCGCGTCTCTTAGAAGACGACGTCGTATATTGTGCGCTGTATATTTCTGAGATACACCATACACATTGTACACAGTACATTGCGACGTGTGTAGCAAAAATGTCTCGCGGACAAAAGTAGCAGTGATATAACAAAAATAATAAATAGTGCCTTGCGCGGAAATAGTTTTCCCGTCGCTGGCCATTGATGATTAATTGTCGGAATTCTACGCGGCATTTCGACGAGATTTATCAAATAAGTGGGAGTGGGAGACGCCCGTGTTATCGTTTCTCTCTGGCGCGAATATTTACCGCGAAATAATCGTCTTTGCGGATTTCCACGGCAATTTGATGGCAATTTGCCGGCGAACTGTCGTGTGACACGTATAAAACGCGATGAGCCGTGCACGGCAGCGAATACTATCGAGGTCGGTCAGCAATATCTTTCGTGAACGCAGCGCGAATGCAAGTGAGCGGCGAGGGCGATTAGGATTAGCACGCGTGCACGGGCATCATCAAACCGACCCGATTAGATATCGCGAAAAAGCCGACCCGAGTGCACGACCGCCGTCATGAGCATTCGGCAAAATGCGACCGCGCGTTTCCGAGCATTTCCGTCCGTCCGTCCGTTTCGTAATGCGTTTCCTCCGCACGGTGTCATTACGTGTCTCGCGTCATCATTATTGCGTCAACGTAATAAAGTTTACCGTAACGTCGCGAAACAGAGAGAAGGAGTCGACATCTATTATTCGGGTGTCCTCATTCGTCGCATTCACACACAGGATGAGGATTTCGCCATCGCGTTGAAATAATACCAAACTGTCCAACGTAACGTCGAAATGTATCGATAGATCGTGCCGTCCTTAGCCCTTGAAGCATCATCGTGAGAAGTGCAAAGATACACGCGGGTATGACGCGTCATGTAAAATAAAGGTTATCAATTTTCCTTATTTTCCGTACACGTGACACTTTTCAGCCTGCTGAAAATACTACAGCCTCATGCACGGGCGGACAGAATCGAATTCCACCGTCGTGTTCGCGGATTTTCTCGCGCGGCGTGTTCTTCTCACGTCGCTTCTCCGGCCATCTCCAAAGAGAGATTTCTTTCGAAAATGCTTTGTATCGCGAGGAGAGAAACGTGGACGAGGTATGAGGCGGCGGCAGATAATACGAAGCTTCTCATGTATCATTGTTTGAAGAGCCGCAAACGTGTCAACGGACGTAATCTTCGCTCTTTACAAGGCGTAAATATGAGAAAACGCGGCTGGCTGGGACACGTCGTGTAACGAAACTTGGCATTAGGTTTTGCAATTTTTCGTACACGATATTTTTACGCGCTGTGCGAAAAAAAAAAACACACTTCCGAGGGATGATACATGTGGCGACGCTCTCTCTGTCACGAAATAACGCGACACACACGCGCCGAGTGCAGTAAAACACAGCGGAAAATATAAAATTTTGATAGTTCTCAGAGTTTCAGAAAGCATACTTCCCAACTTTTTATAGATGACGTTTCTCGCCAACACTTTTCCGGCCGCGGTGCGGAGGAGCATAACGCCGGACGATAAAACAGTCGGTGCAATTGCTCTTAAAACGCTGTCGAAATTTCGCGCGATCGCGCGGCATCAAACGATGACAATCGAATATTTTGTAGCACTACTTCTCGATTTTTCAGAGAGACAAGAGTCAAAGAGGTTTTTTTTTCTCATCACACACAGCAGCACAGTACCATTTTCAGTAGTCGACACTCGAGCGGCCCGCGTCCTGACAAAAACGTCATGTTTCATCAGCTTAATCGACAAGACACTCGACGACAATGAACGTGGCGAAAACGCGCGGCGCGCGACAGCCTCGAACTTTGCCGCGGCGGTGGAATTCGCAGCGGCCGGGAGAAAGCCGTTACTCGTATATCCCGCTCAGTAATGGCATACCCCCTCCCCCCGCCCCATAAAGAAGCCGCTTTTCCACTTGTTAGGCAACGATACCACTTGGCGGCATCGCGAGAAAAACGCGTCGATGTGTACAAGTCAACGGATAACAAGCGTGACGTACGCGGGACAAACGCATTGCGCGCGGAAGGAGATAATGTCCGCAACGGTAAGACTTGCGAACGGGACTCGTCTTCGGACAGGCGGACGAACGTCGGTCGTCAGCGTTGCTAGAGCTAGTTAGGCTACCGGAGCCGGATAGGTTATGTATATCACGCGAGATCGCGAGGGAATATCGCGAATCCGACCTCCTCAATCGGATTCGCCATGTGTCTCTGCCACATACCTGGACTGGTTTGCCAAGACAGGCCGCCGATGAACATTTTCCTAGAAAAGAAAGACGATTCCATCAGGCACGCCGTCCGGCAGCGGGTCGTTGACGGAAGAGGAAGCGGACGCGGGGAGACTGCCGGCAGAGGGTAACTTCCGGTTACTACTTTTGCAACCCCCTGCGCAGTCTCCCGCCCTCGGCGGCAGGTGTCACCACACATCAACCAACAATCGAACAACACCCGTCTCTTCTTGCCACGCGAACACGTTTCGACGCGCCCCGCGGAGACCGGATCTTCCGCGATCACGGACACAACGCGAGCTACGCGCCTCCTCCTTGGACCGGCGCCTCCGTCTCGTATCCTTTCCTTCTTCTTCTTCCTCTTCGGTGCCAGCCGCTCACCGATCGATCCACCACCACTGATCGACCGGTCGTTCGACCCTTTGCTACTCTTCTCTTTCTCTCTTTCTTTCCCCCCTTCTCACTCTCTCTCTCTCTCTCTCTTTCTTTCATTCTCTCTCTCTCTCTCTCTCTCTCTCTCTCTCTCTCTCTCTCTCTCTCTCTCTCTCTCTCACACACACACACACACTCTGAGGGGGAGGTTCCGTCCACCTTGATCCGCGCCGCGCGCCGGAGGGACCTACTCACGATCTATTTTAGTCTGATGAAATCGACGGAAGAAACAAATTAATCGAACTGCTAACCAAACCCGAGCGTCGCTCCCACAGGAAGATTTCAGCGCATAGACGCTGATATTTTGTCGTAGCTCTCTTCCTCTCTCTCTCTCTCTCTCTCTCTCTCTCTCTCTCTCTCTCTCTCTCTCTCTCTCTCCCTCTCTCTCAACATTCCGCAAAAATTCGCCAGCTGAAAGACTCGGCAGAGCTTCGTATATTTCGATTTTCACAAGGCCCGCCAATCGACGCCCATAAATCCAACAGCTGTTACGTAAAAACCAACGAAGCTTTAGCGAGCGAATTAATTACATTCGTGGAGCACCGCCTCGTGTCGGGAAGGTTCCCAAAGCGAACACGCGCCGTTTATCGACCAGCACCGCGAGGTGGAAAATCCGCGTGCCAGCTGCTTTACGACTTCGTCATAAAGGATCGATGGACAGGTTCCACGTGATTGTTAATTACCGGCCTGCGTCGGGGAGTATCCGGGCGACGTGCGTTTGCTTAAAGGCTTTACGACAATCTCCCACCGTCATAAAGAGCCGCAGATGAAGACCTCGCTCCATCAAGGTCGTCGAACGATAAAAAACGCGACTGCGCTACGACGGCTTTTTAGGTCAGCCGCGAGCGCGACTCGGTCCGCGAATAATCCGGATGATCGGGAAGAACGCTGCCGCCGGCAGCGTAATCGCCGCTCTCTTCGAGGCGGGGAATCGCACTTCCCGCGCGCCAGCCTACCACCGACGACCATAATCGAACCACGTACGCGTCATTAATTAGCCGGCTTAAGTATCCGTCAGCGTGCATCGATAAGGAAACGACCTCCCACCCTTTTCATTCATGACTTCCCCCCTTTGCCCTTCCGCCGCGCACGCGGAAGGGGGCCCCCACTCCGCGGGTTCGCTCGTGTTGCTCTTCATCGCCGTCGTCATCGTCGTCGTCGTCGTCGTCTTCGTCGTCATCGTCGTCATCGTCATCATCGTCGTCGTCGTCGTCGTCGTCGTCGTCGTTGTCGTCGTCGTCGTCGTCGTCGTCGTCGTCGTCGTCGTCGTCGTCGTCGTCGTCGTCGTTGTAGTCGTCGTCGTAGTCGTCGTCGTCGTCGCAAATAATCGCGCCTCGCATTATTACACAGCGAGATAACGCTCCCGCTTGGACGTGGACGTAATCACGTGGTGGCGCATTTGAACATCGATTTTCCCGAGCCGCAATATAGCCATCTTTCTCCCACGCGTTCCCTCTCGCTTTCTGTCTCTGTCTCTCCCCTTCCTCCCGCCGCGCCGCCACGCCGCTCGCCCACACTCTATAGCTCTCTCTCCACCTCTATCCACCTATCCATCTAGATCCTCCCAATTGGAAGAATCAAAGTGAGCTACCGTTTCCTAGCGCGTAATCATCGCCGGAGTTAACTCTGGAACGACTATTATCCCACAGATCAATTCGACGCGGGAATAACTTATTGCTCTTAACGCGAATGTCGCAGAGAGTTTACGCTTTTCGGAGAGAAAGGAAAAAAAAGAGAGAGAGAGAGAGAGAGAGAGAGAGAGAGAGAGAGAGAGAGAGAGAGAGAGAGAGAGAGAGAGACGTTTGCGAAGAGACCGAGATAGCTGAGATAATTGTCGACATTCCGACGTTATCGTAAATGTAATTATTTTATGACGTTGGTGTAGTTATTTCATCTCGACCGTTTTCACAATTTTAGTTGATATCATTTAGAGTGTCAAACGGGAAATACACGTATCTGGCTCGCATATATGTTTACACGCTTGCTCTTTTTAGAGAAAAGTGCCGATACACACAGCCACGTAGAGTATATTCCAACGTTTATTCGAAAATCTAAACACGCAGCTGCAAAGATCTGTCAATAACTTGTCCGTCGTGTCGTATTGTCAGTTCATTCGTATTGTCAATTTCCGTTTGGATCATCTCTAAGTATATTTATACTACGGCGTACATTCAATAGATCGATTCGGGGAGCATGCACTCCGGAAGATTCACTCAAGGATTTTGCTCGCAATGGCCTGCAATGAATCGCGTATCGGAAGCTAGACGGACTGCGCAAACAATTGGACAGTTTTGGTTTTCTTCTGGATATAATCAGCTAAGCGAATCGCGTCGCTTGTCGAGTCGAGCTTAAAAGAGCACGTGTCGTTGCAAGAAATCCGAGTAGCCGACCGATTCGAGCATATATTCGTGTTATAATTTCCTTCTGTGTGCACAAATATATTTTTATGTATCGAACGATCCTAGCCGAGGGAATTGCTCAGAAGAATGCAAGCAAACGTTTGCGTTGTAGTTTCTCAACGTCCACACTCGGGATAAAAGTCAACCGGCGGATGTTCACCACGCGACAGACGAGAATTCGCGATTTTCCTCGAGCGGACGACATTGCACGCGCGGTAGGAAGAACATTTCCGAAGAAGAAGCAAAGCCAAAACCGTTCGTCGCATCAAGTTCATCAACGAATAATTCGGAGCACGAGTCGATCGAGTGGTCGACCAAACTCGGACACCGTCTGATGAACATCGCGCTTGACACGGAGCGATCTAACGAGTGCTAATCAATTTGGTAACCCGCGCTAATGGCGGTCAATGACGCGTTCACCCACCACGAACGCGAGCACAAAAGCCGAGTGACGCGTTTTCCGAACATGAAATTTCTCATCGTATCGGACGAGCATGAAATCGTGACCACTGCGCGACCACCTAGCGAATTCAACGACCATCTAGCGATTAGAATCGATTCGGTATTTCATGGTCGTCATAATCAGCGATCTAATCAGTTTATCGAGCACAGCCGAAGGTGAACGAAATCCTCGCATATTACTTCAAACAGCGAGGGTCTCGGCAGACAAACGTGTTAAGTCCGGACACAAACAATCCAGCGGAACGGAATCGATTCGATATCTCGCTGGCGTCTTAGTCAGCGACATGATGTAATCAGTTGGTCAAACACATAGCGGAATCATCGCGCATCCTCCAGCGAACCTCAAGTATACCGGACGAACGTTAAATCAGGCAGCCAGCTACCGGCCGATCGATCGATTCGGGCCGAAAGCCCGAAACCTCGACTCGAAATCACACTGCATGTGTCCCCCCCCTCTCTCTCTCTCTCTCTCTCTCTCTCTCCTTCGCGAGCCCACCCGAGCCGAGGTCGCGCCTCCGTTTCGTCGCTGCGAGAATCACGTGACACGACCACGCGTGATCACGCCGGAAGAGAGTCGCGGGGTCCACCACGTGGCCATCGCGCGAGACGCGCTCTTCACGTGTGGTATTCCGAGATTTCGCGTTCTTTCGAGACGCTGCGAAGTACAGCCGGCTGTAGGTGGCTGGCGGCGGATTCGAAAGGTGGCGGCATCCTCCTCATCCTCCCTCCTCCTCCATCTTCCCATTCATCCGACCCTCTCTCCCCCACCCTCACACCCGCCCTCGCCGGCGCGAGGGGGTACCAGACGCTGAAAGAAGGCGCCACCGGTCCGAGGAGAGGCACGCATATTCACGCGCCCGGCAAACATAAACACCATGCGTGTCGCGCGGGTTCCATGGCGGCAATCGCATTCTCGTCGTCAACGGCACCCGCTCGGGTCGAGACCACGACGAAGAGGTCCGACCCGCTTGGAAATTGTGCGATCGCAGCGTTATAATCGGCACTGGCACGGAGCAGAGGAACAGAAAACACAAGCTTTCCTGAGGACGAGAGTTTGTCGCGCGGCATCATATCAACGCACTGAGAACGAAAACGCTCCATTTTTTCTTCCCTCCCGCCCCCCTCACCCAATCTCTTTCTCCTTTCACACTCTCCCACGCATCCATACACGCATACACCCTCTCTCTCACTCTCTCTCTCTCTCTTT